>NC_088207.1:3319976-3619976 GCF_037126465.1 Ornithodoros turicata
GAGAAGTTCGCTCAGAGGTCCCAGGAAAGAGCAACTATTTGGGTGTTGAACCACAAAACAGTTTGTATTTCTTTTAAATGTCCCGTTAATATTGTTCAACTATCTTCAATTATAACGACGACCGTTTTGTTAAGTGCCCATTGACTTCGATGAGCACCCTGCGAATTAATCTTTGCCACGTTCTTGTTAAGCCTGATTTTTCTCAGAATGAAATTTATAATTTGGCACCCCCAGTGCACCAGAGGAAGCACACTAAACGCCCTAACAAACAGCATCATTCGCGACATACACGCGTTCTGCATATGTGCATCGTGCCGCGCATTGTACACATGTTTCAGCGACGTTTTTAGAAAGAATTTGTCGATCCTTTTGACTTTTTTCTATCCGGAAAACAGATGATAAACGATAACGCCACAGCAAGTTAGCCAGACTAGACTGAGTGTCGTCTGCTAGGGAGCGGCCGTGTGTTAAAAAGATCGCCACTAGCGGCGCTGACACACAAGGCTTGCTGCGCCACCTGGCCCAGCGCAACAAGCCTATAGTCAAGGAGGTCACACGTGTTTATGGAACTACACAATCCTGCGGAGGAGTGAGTTATTTGTACTAAGGGTAATGGTTACAGCTGCCTTCAGGCTGAGACCCGTATGTTCGTGTGCCGCCATCTACATGCGAAAAAATCGTGAATCGGAGATGCCGCCTCACTCGTATCCCCTCTTAAGTTGGCGCTGGCGGCAATTCCAAAATTGCATGCGCCTGACCCAATGAGAGATTTCACGCTAACAACAGACGCGTCAGAAAAGGCAGTGGGAGCCTGCCTGTCACAGTGTTTTGAGGGCGACAATATCCCAATAGCATTTTTCAGCAAAAAGCTGGCACCCTCACAAACAAAATGGTCTGCAATAGAGCGGGAGGACTTTGCTATCGCACTTGGGCGCGTGATACATGGGTATATGGAGCAAAAATCAATGTGGTGACAGACCACAATCCCTTGGTGTATCTCGCCCGATCAGCTGGAGGCAGTGCCAGACTGACACGTTGGTCACTTGCGCTGCAAAAATACAACATCGAAATAAGCCACATTAAAGGTGTGCTGAATCAGTGCGCAGACGCGCTATCCCGCCTTGATAGGGATCAGTAAGATATGTGTAATTAGCTACTGCGACGCTACCGATTTATTAAGTTATTATTATTATTTGGTTAATTTCATGGCTCATTATGGCAGTGTTTTGTTCAAAGACATGGTGAAGCCTGGAACGTACCGCTCAGGGTGTCAAACCTAGGTTTTCTGTGTGTGTGTGTGTGTGTGTGCGTAGATCGGCACTAACTTTTTTTTTATTGTTGAAGTTCCACGACAGACTTCTGTGCGTAGAACATTCTTGGTGGGGAGGTGTGAAGTTATTGCCTCCATCATACTTCGCTTGTAGTGGAATTTTACCGAACCTCGAAGTGACCAATTTAAGTGGCGACTCAAGGCTACTCCCGCCGCGGAGCTGTGGGGAAGAAAGGACTCCGTAATACGCACGGAAGGTCAACAGGCACTCGTCATAATGGATGAAGGTCGCGGAACGCGAAACCTACCTTGTCGCTGACCTCGGACCGAGGTGTAGCGGAAAGTGAATGTGATTGTTACAATCACTCAGGATTTGGCAATCGGGTGGGACACTGGTCTCCCCGTGTAAATAAACTTGTATATAGTGTACTCCTAGTGTACTCATGCACGGCCGTCAAGGCACCGACGAACACCAACCCCTTCCCCCGTCATTACCATCATCGACTAGGGGAAAATCTTACTACGACTAACAAGACAAGAGCACTGCTATACTATTAACGAAGGTGATGAGTGAGTGCTGCGCAGCCTGACGATGAATCGGCTGAACTTCTCACTGGTCCAACCAATTGAAATCCATTGGAACTTGTGAGAACAGCTGCTTAGCATGCTTCCCTCATAATACATTTAAGCCACCACCCGCATTAGCTGTGCAGGCAAGTTGTAACCCAAATTTTTATAAACTAGGCAGTTCTGCTTTTACACAGGAAAAGGTTCCGTCAGGCCCACGAGGGTGGAAACACGAGTTAAATGACTAGGGTTGAAAGAAGCTTTACCTACCAATAATGCGTCTGGAAACGTTAAGGTTGCAGAATGAGTGCTTCCCTTTTTTTCCTTGCCACGAAAATTCTGCCACCACCCGATCTGACATCAGCGTCCTTAGTATTCGCCTAGTACAAGATTCCGGGCTCACGCCCCCAATGCTCGACAAGTAGCGAACCTGCAAGGATAGAAGAAGACAAATGAAATCGGAATCCGTTTGGCAATGGAAAGAGCCATAACGCGACAGCATGACGGCTTTGTGCCTCTATCGAATTGTTGCAATTACCAGCAACGGGAAGCATTAAAGCAAGCGTATTTTTATTTGAAATAATTAACTGCTTATATTCCTGATGTATTGGCACTTCATTACCCTCTAACAGATTAATATAAGGTTCACGTAAAGGGCTGTGTATACTCCAACAGCAGACAATGTAGCTCGTGCAGGGTTGTTGCTCTCTGCCATTTCCATGTTCTTGCCATCCCGTGAGATACTTCTCTATTAAAATGTCAAGAATGCCATTCGCTCTACTAAACTGCTTTAGTGTACCTGCAGTGACAGCTATATATGGTGTTTAGTGCAAGCATTTAACTACTTCCAGGCAATTGTCTTTATGCTTGACGTGTCATAGCCCGTACAAAATTCGTGCAGTATTACCAGAGATCCTTTCGTTGCTTCGGTCAGGGACACATCAAAGCGTTGCAACGCCGCAGTGTCGCCAAACTGATCCTTGAAGACGCTGCCTTCTTCCAGAATGACACTGTCTTTTGTGCATTGTGCTGTCAACAGTTCAGACTGCTGCTGTAGTACCATGCGAAGAGCTGTGAGACGAGTCAGCACCTCATGCTGGAATTCTGCAATAATAACATGCATTAGAGGTGTGCGAATAGCAAAATCCCCATGTCGAATCGATTTCAAATATTTCATGTTCAATGCGAATCGAAGTCGAATAATTTGGCACCATTTCGAGTCGAATTCGAATATGTACGGAACATTCGAAACGAATACCTTTCGAATATCTCACCTTTATAGTTTGGAAATACTAAATCAAATAATTGGCTCACTCATAAGAATGGGTTGCCTGACAAGATCATGGCTGTCATCATATCTATGCAGACTTCCGCATCGCATGCCAAGACGTTGATTTCTGCAATCAGCCCTGAGTTTGTTTCGTGTGGCACATGTACATGTGGACGATTATGCACTTTACTCAGATGCAATCGATAGCTTTGGAATCTGAGGTGATCAGTTTTAATACAAGACTGGAAGCAAAGAAAACTTGATGAAGTTCACATTTCAAAGTAAGGTGGCACACATATGAAAGGGCTACAAATTATCATGCAAAAAAGCAAGATGTTCCACATGTCGTGGTGTAAGACGGGCCCTGCGTGTGCATGCAACATTGCCGGACAAAGAAAAAACACGTTCACTTGGCACTGATGTTGCCGGTATAGGTAGGTACCTCCGTGCAAGTCTTGCCAAGTGGGGAAATTTGTGTTGCCCCGTGGTGTACCACCACTGACATGGGTCAGCATCACGACTCACTGGTTTGTCACTAGTGTAGTTCTCCAGTTCTTTTTGTGGCTGGGAGGCAGAACACTCTTGATCCTTGACAAGCAGGTCAAAACTGTCCCAAAGTGTTGTGCTAGCTGACTGACACTGATGTTCTTGATGAGGAGTCAGTTCGACCGAGGAAGGCCATTCATCTGGTCCTAATTTCTCTAGCTCCTTGGATACGACATCCCTTAGCCATACTTCTTTTGCCGGCACACTCTTGTAGATGAGAGTCTTATACCTGGGATCAATAAACATTGCTAGACTGGCGGCCACATCAAGCTGGTAGTCAGAAAACCTCGTTTTTAGACTCTTGACCAGGTTTTGGGCAAACTCTGAGTCTTCTTTCTCTGAGGCACACCTCAAGTGTTCAAAAATACAATACAGGATTGGTATCTGGGATGACAAAGTTGGGTATTTGTCCCCTCCTGCAGTTGTCGTTGCATCTGCCAGGGGCTTAAGGGTGCCAACATATTCTTTCATTTGCCTCCAGTCGGAGGCCGTTAATCCATCCACAGGCATATCATGAGATGCAAAGTCCACACATATCGCCTCTTTTAACTCAAGCAGACGATCTAGCATCAGAAATTCGCTGTTCCATCTAGTCTCTACGTCTTGCTTGACGTGGAGTGGAGCCTTTCCAGACTTTCGCCGATATTCGTCCAGTCGTCCCTGAGCTTGAGTGCTGTGCTTATAGTGTCCCACTACTGCCCTCGCCTTCTTACAGAGTTCTTGAATGCCGCGTGTGCAGTCCTTTGCATCACTTATGACTAACTGCAGTGTATGCGCCATACACGACCTTTCACACCAACCTAGTTCTCTGATGGCTGCCTTCATGTTACGGGCGTTATCGGTGACGATATACACAGGGCACGCATGAGTGTCTATACTCCACTCCGCTACCAGTTCCTCTAGGGCTGATCTTAGCGGCGGTGTGCCTTCCCGAGAAATACGATGTATTTAGGTGATAGTGCTTCAAGCAATACGCTGAGTCCAAAAAGTGGCAAGTCAGGCTTATGTAGGCTTCGTTAGCACATGAAGTCCACATGTCCGATGTGAATGATATACTTTCCATACCGTTTTCAAAGGCTGCGCGAAGTTCTTCTTGCACCTTCCTTCTCGTGTCGTCATATAACTTAGGTATGATCGTCCGTGAAAGAGACGTTCTTGATGGTGGTGTGTAGCCCGGGACAGCCTCTGTCATCAGCTCCCGAAAACCACGATCGTTTACAATAGAGAACGGCTGAAGATCGACGGCAATCATTCTTGCCACCTTCGCGTCAAGAGCCTCCTTCCTTCGTGAGGATATGGTGTCCTGCCTTTTCATCGTGTCTGTTATCTTGCGTTGCGTACCGTCTTTCAGCTGCTGACACTCATTTTGATATTCCTTGAAGACCAACACGTGTCGTCTCAAGTGATTAGCAAGAGCCGTCGTCGTCCCCGTTGGCGTCTGAAGGGACGCGCCACAGGTCTTGCACTTCCCGCCTGTCGCAGATTCTTCGAAGTACTTCCACACTGCACTGCGCTTCTTTTTCTTCGTCGGGCATTCGTCAGGCGTTTCCATTGTGCCGGAGAACGGCGTAGCGGCGTGAAGACTGCGGCACCAGTTGCACTTCCAAAGTTTCGGTTTACAGCTCGACTCGCGCACGTGAGTAGCATGCGTCAGCAGGAAGAAGAGGAGGAGAAGGAAGGACGGTGACGATGGCGATATGGTTGCACTAGGTTTGCGCTAAACACGCTTAACGAAGTGCAGGGGACTTCTAGGACTCATACCTGCGCGCATGGAGTACCAATTTTGCGGAATCCGGCCTCTTTTACGCGCATTTTTGGTTTTCTGTACACAATTCTATCTGCGGCCTCTCACGAACGGGCAGTCACGGCAATTTCCGGTAATATTCGAAAAATATTCGAAAAAATCGAATAGTTGTAACCATTTGCGAATACCATTCGAATAGCGCGAACTATTCGAATCGTATTCGAAACTTCGAATATTCGCACACCCCTAACATGCATCAGTGAGTAATCGTGCCTGACGCGAAATTGCTTCACACTAGTCTTTCCACTACACAAGCCGATGGGATCAGAACGTTGTTAAAACTCTGACCTAAGTTGCAATATACTGTAACCGACAGGAAGTTATTGTCCCACCCTGGTAAGCAATTTGTTTGCCCTCAAATAAGTTACCTCTTGAAGCAATCACGTCCATTATAAGGACTAAACCACAAGTGAAAGGCTGAAATTCCATGTACATCAGCAGCCAATTGGGATGTGGAATAGCACAACATTATGTACAAACACGTGCATGTACCAAGTTACTCACCACCAGGAGGCGACGCTTTTCTATTAGTGCGTGTCGGCTGCTGTTGCTGTTTTGTACGTTCTTGGTCAATCTCCAGGGAAGCCGAACTATGCACTGTATAGAAATAGAACGACTGAAGCATAAGGGCAGCCATGGAAATTTGTGGCATGTGTATTTGCTATTGCACATTCAGGGATACATGCTATTTCCAGAGCTGGATATCCTACCAGGCAGGATATTTCCTCATACAATAGATAATTATCAGCTAATCCCTAATCTGGTGTTCAGACATTTCTGCCAAAGCATCTTTGAAAGGCCAATTATCAAATTTCACCTAACTTCACGCACTTATTTTGCTTGCACAAAACGTTCACCCGCATAACCAGCAAGAACAAAATCTATGCTTCTATGGCTGCACTCTGGCATGCGCGAGAACGTTTTTTCCTTTTTTTTTTTTGCTATTATACAGCGGAACAGAGTAATGTAGAGCGGAGACTAATTGTGTAGAAATAATGCTTTACAGTTACCTTTTCGAAGTGAGCTTTCGCAATCAACGCTCTCATCTGCTGCTTGGATGTCACTGATGTCATCTACCAGAACGAAAATATAATTGCTCAAACTAGTGCTACACACTAACCACATAATATGCAAGACGTAACCAGCATATTCATAAGATTAGCATAGACCCCATTCTGCAACAGTTATGTCAACGAAATGTTGTGCATGAGTGGGGTAACGGTCACAGCAAGAAAATTCACGACTGATGTTGTTTGATTTCTACACTAATTTCCCCTAATAGTAGTAGGAGTACAAGAAGCCCAGTTAGTATAGGCTGAAGTAGGAGCTCATTGAGTGAGGAACCTATAAATGGACTACAAGTATTAATCAGTCGTCATGTCGGCACAGTACTTTGCGATCCCACTAACGACTTACGTAATATATGTATACGTGTACATGTGAGGTAACACACCGAGGCCACTTTAGAACAAGGATAAGACCTACAAATTAATAATTACCAATTATGGTATCCGATACCGTGGACAATGCTGCATCATCTGAAAAAATATTCCCAAACATTCAGCAAATATATGAATACTGCACCCTAAAAAAATATTTGCAAGTGTTACCTTCATCAGGTGTATCATTACGAGGAGCTGTAATTAGAGAACGAAAAGTTAATAAAACTACTAATTTCCTTCTGAGGGATGCATTACAGTGGGACGCCGAGGCTCGTGGAAAGCTCAGTGGTGGCGTGGGTGCACTGTAGAGTCCGTCTTCGTCGTCGTATCTGGTGGGCCTTTGTGTTCTTCGCTTTTTGAGCTCCTGACCCGAGTCTAAATCTGAAGTGTACTGCGCAAGTTCAAGCTTCCTCCGGCCATCTTCGTACCTATCTGTTGAAGTGAAGCAAGAATGAAGGTGTCTAAATCAGTGGCTATGATTGTTCGTGAAGTTCAAGCATTACCATAAGCTCCCTTGACTGCAACCTTGTACATTTTCCATTCTCGTCCTGGAGGCTGACGCTTCTTGATCAAGTGTGTCTTGTGTACCAGGTCCAGGTGGCCACGAGCACTTGTTCCCAGTTATCCAGTTCGATTGAACTAGTTCAACGCTGCCTTCTTCAACACACTCAACAATGCAGTACTTTGCCATCTGAAAACAAGCAACAAAACTTACGCAAGGAAACAAACAAGTGTAGCTTTTACATACTTTTCACTGCTGTTGACTGCAGAGGACCATATCACGTCACAGGAATCACCCTAGTGTGCAGCTGCATAAGAGTACGATTTCTGAACCCCAATGTATCAGCAGCGTGCCAGGATATCACAAACTGCCGTAAGTCTGTCTGAATCCAAGAAAAAATCAACGGTCTGCGAAAGTAACTCGACGTTGTGAAAGGCACATTGACTTTCTTTGTATCTAGTTTTGGTTTAGAGACATTGTATAGAGAGCTTTTGGTTTAGACGCATTGCTCAATGACAAAACACAGGTTTGCGGTTAAGAACTCCATTATTATAATCCCAGAACTCCTCCTGGATCCTTAAGCAGTATGCTGGAGTGGTATTACCACAAACTTGTCGCCGTACGGCAGCTATACAAGCTTTCTCACGTTCTCCACAGGCCAACACATTGTTGAAGAAAGTTTGCTCACAATCTGAATGCCCAACCTTGTTGAGTCAATCGGGAAATTGTGCAAGGCTTCCATTTTACAAAACTTCTTGCCGATTATGCACGCATGGCCGGTTAACTTCAGATGAGCGAAATTTTCAACAACCACGATGTCCCCTTTGATCTCGCAACAATTGTCACTCTTGAATAAGTTCAGTGTAAAAGATGGGGCTCTTAGCACTTTGTATTGCGGAGGCCTGCACTGAGGTGGAAGCTGGTGCTCGTCATGGCCGCCTGACAGAATAAACTGTGTCGATTGTTCCGTGCATTGATGGCGTTTTGTGTGCATGCGCTTTTCTTCCATCCTGTTGTATATTTGGCACAGAGGAGAGCCAGGTCTACGGAGAAGCTTCTTCATTGTCTGCATGTTATTTTCAAATGGGAATGCTGAAAACGAATCCAGCGTACCGTAGAGATGTGCGTCGTCTGCTAGGTGTAGCAATCCGTGAACATTATATGACACCTCTTCTTTTCCGTAGATTTTCTGAAACTTTTTCACAAAGTGTTCAAGAAGCTCCCCAGCATACGTAGCGTACTCCTGACAGAGAGATTTACTGCACAGAATGGTTGCTGCTACATGTAGTGTCAAAAAGTTTGCATATACAGTGTCAGATAAAATATCTTTCAGGATCACGAGACCAGTGTAGTGGAGAAAAGTCCTGTATTCAGTAGCTTTCCAACGGTCTTTTTCATCTAGTGTCCTCGGTTTCCTCGAAAACTCCAGTGGGACGCCTTTTCTAGAGCGGCACTCTTCAGCGATATCTCCTTGCGATCTACCGGGCCGAGTCTGACTGGTAATGGCCCAGCAAACCACAGCTTGATAACCTTTCGCACGACTCCAAGGTAAAGCAAGTGCATCGGATCGAAGGGGACTGATTTAATGCAATCTATTGGGAGTTCTGTTAAAATTGATTCTCCATGGTGGTGTTCTGGATCTTCTTGACTCCTAAATGACTGATCAGTTCGTATAGTTCCGGGTTTGACAGGGTAAAACATTTTGTTCTGAAACTGACCTTCAACCGTGCATTTCGGACAGGCGGAATAGCCACTGTGACTTTTTGTTTTAAATATAAAAGCACGGGCGGGTGCATCACAAATGAAATTTCTTATTTTGACTGGGACAGCGTTACCAGAAACAGAAATTCCTTCTTCAGTCAGCTGCTTTAGCTCACATACGAAAGGCTTCAAAAACGTGTCGGCACAATCGGGTTTCGAGGCTCCAACAAATGCTCCAACCACAAATGGTCCCAGCTTCTGATTATTACCAAAATGCGTCAAACACTGAATGGGCCACAGTTGCTGTCTCGAGCTCTTTGATAAAGGCAAGCCATCAACATTAAATGACAAGCTCAGCTCATGCAAAAGCTGGGTGCCATCAACCAAAATATTCATCAGGCCTTTCTTTAGGCCATAATGACAGTACTGCCCGGGTGGGAGTTCTGTAACATTGGCAACATCAGCTGTCCGACGGGGTGTCCTCAACAGCGTCCGGGCATCTGTTGGCAGGTTCGAAAAGCAGCTATGCTCTTCCAAGAGGCTGAGAAGATGTGATAACGTTTTGTGTGCGATGTTGTGACTAACTGCCCAGTCTGCCAATCGGGAGGGGAATTTCTCATCTGAACTTTTGTCCGCTGAAAGGAACGCGAACTCATGTGAGGAAGAGTCTGTTCTTTCATAGCTTCCACCTTGCATGTAATCCAAACCATCTTTTACCCCACCGGCGTACGATCTATTTGTATCAATGACAGCATATTCATCTTCCGCTAACAAGTCATGAAAACCTACATTCTCTGTGTTAGCTGCAATGTAGCTCCTCGTAGAAGAAGCGTCTGTGCAAGTAGACGCGCAGCTATCTGAATCGCTTTGCGGGCTCTAATTTTTCGTGCGCGCTTGCTACGACGAATTGGAGAACGCATCCCGAATGTCCCAATGGGCCCTTGATTCAAACAAACTTTCAACTTCCATGCGAGCAAGCTTCCTAACATGATTTATGGTAAGGAATTTTGACATTGTGGGGGAGAGGTCAATCAGCAACGGCGTCGTAGAAGTTAAACTTCACGTTATCGTAGTGAAATACGCCTCAAATCTGTGTCAGGAGAGTTTAGTATAACAAATCGGGCAAACATACGTACTTTGCAGTCCCAAGCGTAGGCAATTACAATGTGCGAACGCGAGCACAAAGCAGAAGACACAGAACCCGACAGGACGCCGAAGCAACAGGGCGGAGGTCACCGGAGCTCATCCAAAACTGCCGTCAAAGTAAGGAAGCCGCCATTAGGCGTCCCCGTGTTGCCAGGCCAGAACTGGCGGAGCCCGCTAGTTTTGGCGGAGAAAATCTGAACAATGGTTTCGGTTCATGTTTGTCGTTTTGTCACTGTGTGTACCAAACAAAGAGGTGTGAAACGTGATAAAAAGCGATTAAATCTATAGTGGGGTCATATCTTGTGTGTTTTATTGTTCCGATGTATTCTTTTAGACTGGCCTCCACGTCTGAGCTTTCTAACTCGAGCCTACTTAGATTTCGGTTTCTTTTCCGTGGTTGTCAAACCTGTCAAGCCATAAAACGCGTGAACGTGCCGTTAATTAGTGAGTTTGTTGGCGATTTCGAAGATATCGTGGTTACAGATGCCTTGAAATGTAGCCGAAATCCGAGAGCTTCGACGCTCTGTTTCGGAAGTCAGCAACATAAACATGAAACTCCCCATTGGCCTCTGGCGATAGAGCTCCCCATTCATAGTTGTTATTGTTGTTGCCCAATAAATGCATAAAAGAGAACTGCAAGCAGTGCAGAGATGGTGGATCAGGAGCATCTTTCCTAAAGTAAGTAGCCTGCTTTTCCTACTTTCATGTGTGTGAAATTCTTTCACTATGTTTTTGAGAGAATTAAGTTTGTCTTTCCCTGGCCGTGCAGCTTTGCACATCAGAGTGCCAATATGTACAAACATAGCTTTATATTTGTAACATTCACACAAACCTATAAATTTCAACATCAGAAATATTTTACTAACACTGCATTGACTAGAGGGCACATGCCGCAAGGTAGCATTCCGCTTAGCACCCACCTTATCCCAGTTGCTTATATTTGTTTTATCCCATCTGCCACGTTTTTGTTCAATCATCTGAGAAAAGGTACCGAAAGAAGCAGTGCAAGTTAGCATTTCAGATACTAGTACACACAAATATAGGAGCACCTTGTATTTTCCTCAAGGTAATACAAGCACTCTGGGAATATGGCAAGCAGATGCTGCACCATCCCATTAACAGCTCCACTCGGGAAGGCTTTGGGGATGCATGTACCTGCAGCTGGAGATCCTATAGCTTTTTCCAACACATTTGAAGGTGTATTATGCGTGTGCTACATAAAGGTAAAGATGGCCTACTTCTGTTGTTTCTGTAACATTGTTAATGGAAATTTGTCGCCCTCACAGGCTCCCACAACAACATACCAAACGATATTCGAAATGGGTTCCGCGACTTGAGGAAGTGAATGTGAAATCCTACACTGACTGCAAACACGACATCATGTGCTCCACTCATTTTCAGCAATGCTCCTTTTATGGTGGACACAGTCGAGCTGTATTGAAGCATGGTGCATGCCCTAGCGTTCCGGCACCAAGTCAACAAAGTATACATGTTCAGGTGATGGAGCTTACACTGTTTCATTCCTTTTAGTGTCAGTGTGCCTCTGTACTTCTCTGTGAATTTTCTCAATTTTATCCTGATTGTGCTTGTGTGCAGGTTATGCAAGAGTATACCAACAGCAAAGTGTGTTTCAGATGCAAACCTCTTCAAGCATTCGCCATGAAGTCATGACACAGGAACGGCTTCACTTAGGCCATTCAGTTGAAAGTCTGCTTGCAACGTACTTTTTGCTTGAGCAAGGGTTTTCAAATCCTTTAAAAAGTAAAGTACTGATTAAAAGTACATGATTGCTGCATCAGTGTAATTTTTAAAAGCCAGAAAAGCCAAAAAAAGGTCGCCAGGTAGTTTGTGTGAGGCATATTCATCTAGCACATGTTACATGACTGAAATTCATGTACTAACCACAAAACTATGGCTTAAATCTTTGTGCAATTATACCAAAACCAAGGAAGAATCTCCAGCAAAGTGCGCGGGCACTACGACTGTCTACATCATGCAGCTATGTGCTACAACATGTTCTACATCGTGGCTGCTTAGTCGATCATCTCTTTTATAAGGGGAGTACCGACACTGACAGTGCAGCGTGGCGTGGTGAATGCTCCTGTGTAATACAGTCACAGCTTGTTACAGAGAAGGTCAATGCAATTGTATTTTCACTGTAACAAAATAGAATCATCTCTTGATTAATGAAATTCACAAATTCATTTATTTTATTAACAGTGCCCTCTCAAACAAAACCGATTTCCTTATTTATTGCAAAATTATAAGCCTCGCTTTATGAATCTCAATTAATTATAATATTTTGCAGGAATATTGACCATTCATAAATTGTGTGTTAATTGTATTCGATACAATAAAGTAGACCACTCATGATCACCATCCATTCTTTTAATACAGAGGTGTTCCTGTGTCGAACAGCCTGTGTACCTGCAACACTATATTTATGGTCTGACATTTTCAAGTTAAACTCATCTCCTACTGATTATTACCCCGAATCAGTTGAGCCCCAATTTTGTTTGAACATGATCTCTGTCTGAACTCCAATCATGTATCATATCTACTAATTAATGGCAATATGAATGCATATGTATGATGTAAAATTATTTTAGTGCAAAAATAAACTATGCAAGGCACGTTTGATATCACAACATTCAGCGTTTGTGACCATTAATTGTGATAACTGTATATTTGACTTCCTTTACCTGAGGTCCAGTTGCACAGAGAATTACGCAGCTTATAACACCGAAATGCATCAGCAGCACCTGATGTCATCCTGATTTACAGATGGGAAACTGAAAGACTGTACCTTCAGCTTTTTCTTCCCTTTTCTAGGGAGCGTACGTAAAAAAAAGACAGACGCAAGTATAGTTTGCTCAGACGTAGCGCTGTAGAACAGCATCCCATCCACAACTACGTTTTTACATGCTCCTTGGCGGCAGCAGCTACATGTCTGTTGACTACCCCGTAAAACAGCTTAATTTTACTGTACTGTTCTCTAATAAAATCGTGACTCGCATTAATAAACAGATTTTCTTTGTACCAGCAAAGTTTTGTGTTGCTGTCTCATTCACCTACATGTTTCCCTCTACTTCGTGCATTCGAATAGCTATTCTGCCTGAATCACGGCAGATTGTGATATCGCACATCGACCTACAGAGCTCTGCGCCAAGTGCCATCAACATGCGCAGTTCATTCGATGCAAACAACTTGATGCATCTGTTAATAGTTGAATTGCATGATGCAGCTTGCACGATGATCCTAATGCTGCGTACTTCACTTCGCTAAACTTGAAACGAATTCACAAAAACGAACGCAGGTCATCGTTCTTGGTAGAAAAGGTAAATGGCACGCAAATGTAAAGGTCACAGCACCGACAACACTACTCCAACAAACGCGATGACGTAAACAAGGCTTGAAGCCCGGAAGCCACAAATCACCAATTTCACAAAACTGTGCAGCATATTGTAGATCAAGAACTTCCAAAAATACGTTTCTTCAATTCACAAACCGACGATTTCGCATTATCTTCGCCCTCGCAGTGCTTCTTGTTGACATTAGGAGCATTTAGGCTTGGCTTGGACAAGTTGCCAGTTGGATCGCTTGGATTGAGTCTGTGATCCACTTGGATCCAAACAATCATCCAACTTTAGGATCAGTGTGCCCAGACACTTTATACTTTGCGCCAAGTATGGGGAGAGATATTTCTGTGCTAATACCTGTGGGACGTCTGATGGCTGCCGCCGCCGTTTGGACGCGCTGAATAGGGAGAAATGCATGGGAAGATGGCACAGGGGTGGCGTACAATGCATTCGGCCCATAGAGATAGCGTGTCGGGGGTCCGCAATGCATTCTGGACACGTCCTGGTCGCACGTCATGAGCTACGTCACTGTTCACGTCACCAAAAACATGGCTGCGCCCGTGATCGGTTTCGAAACGTTTGTAAACAATACGGATTCTACTTCTGTGCGGTATTTCGTGACTTCTTTCAACCTCGGTAATCAGTTTTATTGGTTATTATTGCAGCTGAGCATGCAAGTTCATAAAATTGGTCTCGCAGTGACCGCCGACGACATCGGTGTTTGGGTTCGCTCAGTGAATCGGATCGGAGGTGCTCTTCGACACGGAGTCATATTGGTACCCATCATATGTGAAATAAACTATCGCTGTGATTCGATAGATAAAATATCGCTTAGTGTTGATTTATGCCATCTTGTTCCAACTACGTCAAACTGCGGCACCGTAGTATGATCACTTTGCTTGCAACGGAACGATGGCCTCAGATTTCACGTGTTAAGAACAACTTATTGACAGCTAAAAAAAGTACTGTATTGCTTACAGACATTATACGAACGTACCTATATGTTTATGACATGCATGATAGATAGCACGAGGTGAAAAATTATATGCAGACATGGGAAGTAGTCAATAGTAGCGATGTTTTCTGCTGATTACCTACATCAGTTAGGTTATATTGCAAGGCGTAACTACTTAGTTGCAGCTTCTGCCTTCACGTTGATACACAGCGGTCTTTATGGCTCATTGAAGCTTGAAATAAACGGGGGGAAAGTACAGATATAGCATACAGCGATCATTCTACAATGCTGCTGGGCGCTTTTTAGTGCATACAACATTCCACATCACGTATCACCTGAACACTGACAAAAGCACCACATTCTCCTCCATTCCATGCATTATTATCCCCAAAAGGCATGGGCAGGCAAGACATCTGGTCCTAATTTTCACTTTACTTTTCTTTTTTTGTGTGTATGCTATAATAATAATAGTATTTATTTCCACAATATTGTGGGGGAGCCAAGGACAAAAAGCTCCTTTAGAGTTTGACAACACCTAGTGAAGCACGGCCTGACATTTTCATGCTTGTTAGGGACCTACAACTTTGCAGCCAACTTACAAAAGTGCAGCCTAAGAAAAATCATAACTAATCATAAGTTATCATAACTATGATGAATAAGTTCTGACTGCATGGAGATGCCAAAGGTCTCGGGGAGCCATTGAAAGTACTCTCATAATCGGATCTATTTCACTGATTTTGATTCACAATGCATAAAACTTCATTGTGAAACTTGTTTGCAAGTACAAGTTTTTGCTCACGCAAAGGAAAAGCAATGAAAAATATCTGCTGCACGGGCCCAATTTTTGTAAGACCACATTTTGGAAAAGACAAGATGCACATTGTACAAGGTAAATCAGAGTAGACAGAATCCCGGGCGTGGGCATGCTCCAAGGTACAGAGTACTGTCAGTGATCTTTGTGTATGATATTTTGTAAGACATGGTAGGGTGTTATGAGCATGGGAATACTGGGAAAAAATGAACTATAAAAAGGGTGAGTAATTGAAAATATACTTACATTGCATTACACAGTTGCAGTAGTCATGGCTTTAATTAATGGTATAGAAATGTAGTTTCACTAGTGACTGAACTACATCTTCAAATAGTAGTAGCACTTGAACTATAGTACATGATTAAAGTACTTGCTGTGCATATGTACAAAACAACAGGAAATAAGCATACTATAAGGAATCACATAAAACGATTGTACTTTAAACTAATAGTAATTGCACTTGAACAATAGTATGCAATTAAAAGACTTACTGCGCATATGTACAAAACCCCTGGAAATATGCATATTGTAAGAAGTTACATAAAACTATTGTCCTTTAAACTGAGTTAGCTTAGTAAAGAATTGCCTGCATCTGACTTTATGCAGCTCCTCTGTGCGTGTCTTGCTGGCATGCCGCATACGTATATTGAGGTACTTGTGTGCAATGCATCTTATCAAGTGAAAGTAATGATTTTCCAATGGAGACTGCTCGAGCATATGTTCTTCACGTAGAGAAGGAAAGAACCCACTGTCCATCACAGAATCCAGCACTTGCAGGAGCATTCTTTGCATGAGAGTTCCTGATGCCATACCTTCTTTAAGAAGGGCCTCGCGTAGCACCTTCTCTGATCTTCTGCATATCGTGATTACATCAGGGGATGGATAAGGAAGTTTGTGAAACATTTCTTTCTGTTGTATCAAAGAATGGTGGAGAGAAGGCACAAGAACTGTCAAGTGGGAGACACAGGTCTCACATTTTAGGTATCCCTGTAGGTAGGACACGATGTGTCCTGCAATATATACGATAACTCTGTCACCAAAAATGGACGGTTCTGTAGGATCTGAAAAATAGTCATGATCAGAGATGTCGTTGTGCAGGCTTGTTTCTTCAGTCACCACAGTCCTCCCTTTTGACGTCCAGTTTATTATGTCTTCTGACTGCACCTGTGTTGCACTACTGACATGCAGTATAGTGACGTTTTCAAGTGGGAGACAGTTTCCTTTCCGGGAGCTTTGTACTTCAGTACTCACAATCAACTTTTTATATGCTGCTGCAAACTGCCTTGCAGTTGGGTTGTTGTTGTAGCCCCCATGTGAACGTAAGATGTCAAAGAATAGTTCTAAGTGGTCTTGGCTCACTCTATGCATTGGGAGGTAGTTCACCAGAGACTTAGAGAAGAGAGAGTCATACAGTTCAGTGGCACTTTTACAGCACACAAGGAAACCAAGGAACCCAGTTTTCCTATTTGTTTGCAGAAGAAGAGGCCCAGATTCACTTTTTTGAAGCCGAGATATGTAGGAGGTTACAATTTGAAACATTTTACGGACATCATCAATGTTGTCAGGGCACAGTGGTCTTTTCCAAGACTTTTGTTGCACATTCACTGAGTTAAGGGCATCAAAAATATTGTTGATGATCCTAAGAAACCTTTCAGTTGCTTCAGAATCTTCGAAACCTTCAATGGCCAGGTTACGGCATTCATTTATAGCATCTGCCACAGACATACTTAGAAGCTCTGTGGCAAGCCTCACCTTCATAGGCTGTCGCTGCCAGTGAATGTGGGCTTTTCGTAGCTTGTTTGCTGCATGAAGCCCCTCTTTCTCCTGCAGTAACTGTAGTCTTTCAACGTGGTCCCACGAAACTGTGCAGCCATCTTCATCAACAAAGCATTTGAAATGTGATAAGGCATTTCTTATTAATTTTAGCATATGGCATGTGTCAAGGAATATAAATATGGGTTCTGCTGTGTTGGGATGGGGGAAGCTTATTCTCAGATTGTTCGACTGTAGGCAGCAGCCAAGGTTTTGCAGCATGGAAAGGTTAGCTGCAGCACCATCACAGGTAAGTGACACAACTGCTATTCCAGCTTCGTGAGCAAGTACCAATGCTTTTTTCACGAGGTTGCTGCGCTGTTCCCCAGAGATGCCATCTACTAGGAAGTAGCCAATGGGTAACTTCCATTGCTCATGTAGGGAAACAAGCAGGATGACAAACGCTTCCTTAGCTACTGTGCCAGTATCGTCACAGCTTGGTCCCACACTTACATACCCATAAGTCCTTCTTCCGTCCCACTCTATGTGCCGCCTTATAGCCATTTCGTCAACCATAAGGCTGCACACAGATGGCACACCTTTTTGCTTGTTGCTCATTGCCTGCATGTGTAGTGCTGCAATTGCCTCCTTTGTGAAGCCAGGCTCACCATCGACAGACTGGTACCACCTCTTAATAGTACGGGGATGAGGAAGGCATGTGCCAAAAGTGTGACGTACGTAGTCGTACCCACGTGGTGAGAGATAGTACAGAGTAAGAGCAAAAGCGCGGAGCTCTGGACTGTACTGTTTTGGTGAGCTAGTGCCTGCAACCTTAGCTGCCTGTCGCATAAGGAGCTCTTTGTTTGCGCCAGCAATATTTTCTAGACACCTTGCTTGTTCCTCCAGCAGAATGTTCTTGGATGTGAGGTCGCTAGTTATATGCTCTAGCTTTGCAACCTTTTGTTTTATACGACGCTGTGCCTGTTGCAGAGCCTTAATCCTCTTCTTGCTGACAGTGTGAAGGTTTCCTACTCTTTTTACTTCCTTTTTGAGGAAAGCCTTTACAGATGTATCCTCAGATGATGGTTCCTAGGACAGTATTTAGCATCTATGTTAACACATCACTGGGCCAGTTTTGATATAGATAACAGCAATGGCCATGCAGCTATCTTATATCATGCATCTATTGTTACTTGTTTATTATTTTGCTTTCATGTAATAGTAGTGTGCTGCTTGCACTTTATCAAGGGCAAGGGAGACTTATCTTAATTCTCTTACAAATGGTTCTTCCTTGAGTAAAGAAAAATAAAAGGACGGTAACATATGCTCAGTACAAGAGCCATGCCATTTGGCTAATTTGAACACTTACATGCAGTGGAATGCAGATGAGGTATATATATATATACATGAGTGGGAGGTAGAGTGGGAAAGTCAGGTCTAGTAGTAGAACAGACACTTGAAAAATGGCAATGATGCTTCCTAAAATTGATTACAAGCTTTCCACACTTCTTCCTGTACTGATTCCTTTCGTTCTGTACCTGATGATGTTTCCCTTCATTCAGCACCATGCCAAAGCTAGTAATAACTTTAAGGAAGCTTCATTGCTGTTTCTCACTTGTACGCAGTGCTACCCTGAACTAAGTGATGACCTAACAAACTTGTATCTTTCTGAATACATACTGTGATACTCACAGAGTACAGGAGTGCTGCACCTTTGAGCCGTAGTTGCCACAACAGGTGGCACAAAATCAGGCATGCAAATCACAGGAAGTCCACCACTGTGGGATGGCTAAAGTAATCTTTATTTCGTCAAATGTGTACAATTCATTGTGGTTTGTGTTACAGTTGTAAGTAATCAACAACATGCAGAAAGTGGTATGCAGTGGATAATTTGTCATTAGAGGGAATGAAACTAAGTATCCTACCGAATATCTTATGAAATCTTGACGTTAATGCTCATGTATACTATCGGTAACGTGAACACCAGTGTGTGGCCAATCCCTCACTGTGTTCTCCAGCATGTCGTATATGTCGTATTTACATCCGATAAATATGTACTTTAAAAATTACTTCCTCCCCCTGTTTCAGAGTTTCCATAAACTTTCATGACTTTCATTAACTGCACTTCACTATGGTTGTGCCCTCTGCTCTCATGCTCAGCTGTACTTTGTTCTTTGCACCAAATCTTCAGCATGTTCTTTGCACCAAATCTTCAGCATGTTCTTTGCACCTAAGCTAAGCTATTTTCAGTGTGGAGTTTGCCGTCTACAAGCAGTTTGCCTGTACTTGTACGACATATTATCTCTCCTGCATATCCACTGGTTAATCTTTTCACAGTCTATACGCATGCAATTCTTAGTATCCCTGGTCACTACTCTTACCGCATATCTGCTGGTGCTTGGGGTAGAAAAGGTAATGCTGGAGGAACTAGTGATCTGGAAATATACAGAAATAACAAAAACATAAATTACATGTTACAGGTTTGCAATGTTGAATTACACGCTTTCAGAGCACTCACGTATATTTCACATAAAGAAACCAAGAAGTTTTTTTTTTTTTCACGTTTAAATAATGCTGTGAACGAAGCGTGTTTTGTGATCATGAAGTGACCAGCACATAACTGGATGAATGGCATGGGTGCTACACTCTTTTTTTTTTGTCTCAGAACTACCGATCTTTCTCTATGAGGCTTACCAGAGATGGGTATTTCAACGATTTTGGAGTTTCAGCACTGGTACTGCTTTCCAAAAAACTCTGCAAAGCAAATGTACTAAGAGATGCAGGATTATGCTTCGAAGTGGTTTAGAATAGAGCAAAATATGGTTTTTGCCACGGTGGGTAAATGAAAATTGAATTAATGAGCTGTACCACATATACTACCACAGAGGGGCAGAGAGCAATAGCTATTGCACAGCCAATTAACATTCATACAGCAATTTCCACGTGCTAACATCTTACCGGTGATGTTGCCTCATTCCAGTCATGAAAAGCTGAAAGATTTTCGCAGTCAAATCCAGTGCTGTCCTAAAATTGACGTCAATACGATTAGCACTTATCCAAACAGTCGGAAAACTAAAAACAAGCTCCAGATTTTTGTGATGATGCAAGCATATAGATCTTTTGGGACTTTAATGTGCTCAGTCACTTCATTCAAGCAAGGTTCAAAAGCACATGCAAAAATACTCACACAACACTGCTACATCTATGTAGTCAATACGGTAAAGCACAAGTAATGGACAGGAAACCTAATCATTTTGGCATCGCATTTACAATATGGCTATATTTTTTAGCAGTACACAGCAATGACAGCGTCCATATGAAAGCAAAGCAATGCTTACACCACTCAGCGCAGTATCCAAGTGACCACCTGATGTGCCCTTAAAGGGAGAAAATAGCAGAATGTCTTATATGGTGATGTACATAATCCAGCTAAAGCAAATAAACACATCATGCCCAATCGAGCTACTGTGTAAACAGGTGACTTGAAATGCATAGCCGACACCTGAATATTAAACTAAGAACACTAAATCACATATACCACAGTTGACGAGGCGAATACATCCATAGCTTTGTGCACCTGTAATGCAAAATTTTTAGTGATACTGTAGTGGAATGCATATAACCAGATCTTACGTCACATAGCTCTGGTCCAGGCTCAGACACAGTATGTGGCACTTCTGTTTCTTGTAGATACTACAATGACAACAGTGGCAACAGCTATTATATATGCACCACTGCACACAACCACAATTTTTCACATACCTGCTGAGCATGGATCAAAGAGTGTGGGCTCACCGTACTGGACCCCTGTTCAAAGGAGGAACATGATGTGTCTTACACAAAAAAGATCATGACATACCATATACATGCAGGAACTTTCCACTGTCAGGGATTTAATATAGGGCACCAAGTAACCAAGGCAACAGATATAATGTAGCACATTAATGTTAGAAATGTAAGCCAGCAGTAGATTCACATGGCACATTATTCAGCTTTGCAATTACTTCTATGCACAAAACGAAATTCTTTATGCACCTGCTGAGCTTGCGCAGAGCAGTGTGGGCCCAACCTGCCTTCCTGTTCAAAAGAGGGACCTGATGTGCTCTACACGAAAAAGAAAATCAGAACAGTATTGTATTTGGTACCATATGCACATTTTCCGATTTCGGGAACTACATACGTCGTAACAAACAAGGCAACAGAAATAAATGATGCGCGCAGTACAATGTAATAAATATAAGCCGGCTAATGCGGTTGGCACATCCTCAACTTCGTGAACTTAAGCAACAAGCATTTTGTGGTACTGTATAATGAAAATGACTAGCTTACATCACTTGGTTCTCGTCTGCTGGCTTGTAACACCTGCAGGTGCTATAAATGACAAAGTGATATCAGCAGCATATCAATGTAGTTCATGCACGCGCCGACTACCTTTTCTTCTTTTATTTTACGCACCTGTAGAGCGTGTACCGAAGAGTGTGCAACGGGAACAGCGCCTTGTCGTAGGCGGACTCGTGCCGGTGATGTCCTGTCAAAATCGTCATTCCGGAAATGCTTCGAGCAGACAACACTATTATTTGTTGGGACCCAGCTTGGACGTCCAATTGCATGTGCCCATGCCAGCCGCAGAGAGGAATCGCGAGGAAAACTATACGAAGAGCCGAGGGCAATAAATACGAAGAGTTTCGAAACTCGCGGAACATGTCACTTACCAGTGGTATGTTATACCAGATTCTTTGCAGGCGAATGTCGAGCGATTCGCGCATCCCAAATAGCAACATATCACCATTGTGAATTACAAATAGCATGCCGACAACAGAGAAACAAAACTACCGAAGTACACGGCAGCCCCAGCTGTGCGCTGCGTCAAAGAGCAATAACGTTTAATGACGTTTAGTGACGTGCGACCAGGACAAGATGGCGGTTTTGCACCAAGCGACCGCTTGAGGGTAGTTACAAATATGGCGGACATATGTCACCCCTGTGGAAGATGGCGACTTACTCCCACCTGTATGGCGGGCTAGAATGCCACCTGCAGGGCGGGTTAGGATGTCAATGACCATGACGCTTATGCAAAGCCAGTGAATAACGCGAAGATATTCAATATGCCCAGCTTTACGTTTGTGGCTTTAGCATATGGTTTCAAGCAGCCGCGTTTTTATTCTCGTGCGGCTCCAAATACTTCGGTCGACGGTTATTTGCCGTGGAATGAGACAAAATAGGAAGAGTACGAAACCGAAACCACTGGGAAATGATATGGAGGATATATTGTACTGACACATCACACAAAAGAAAGCGAGAGATATATATAAAGGGTCAGAAGAACCTATGAGACTACGAATCCGTTTACATCAGCGCCCATGGCCAAGAATTACAGTGATGTCTTCACTTTGAAAACGCCAAGTTTTGTCACATATATTAGACGTTGATCGCACTTAAGAATAGATGTGCATTAGATATCGGTAACTTTTGTATACTGCACGTTCTATGGACGTCCACCTGTTCTAATGTACTCAGTGTACGTATGATGGATATCGAGTGGACGTTACTTTTGGACTTAGATATTTGGATTTTTCTGGTACGTCGAAAAGATGTTTGTGGTTTACTGGGAATAGGTTGAAACACATGGCATGATGGCGACTTTGCCTGTTAAGTTTCTTCATCCAGATCACCTCTCCGTAGTTTGTATTGTATTTTGTTTGCCAGAATTCCTGTATACCGTCGGTCGTCTCTTTCTGTCCAGAGGGTTTTGTTTAGAGCCACTTTCGCTAATACGTTCCTCCGTGAATAGCTGCGGATTATGTCAGGACATCCATGTACGAATGAGCATTGTGGCACGCGGAACACTAGCGTTTATCCCCATTGGGGGACACTAGGAACGTGGATTGGGGAAAAACTTGCCATCCGTGGGAACCTCGACCCTGCGAGCCCTATCACGTGTTTGTATACATTTCTCTTTGAGCCAGTAATGCCGTTTTGGATTTGTAACATTGTTTATTTGCGACAATTATCTAATTCCGGGAACTCTCTTTTGTAATGTGCTGGCCTTGGCATCTGATCATTTTGGATACTTTCTGTAACGGAACAATCCTGGGACTGAAAAGTGAAAAATTTGCATGCTTAATTTTGTTTGTGTCCCTCGTGGACGGCGCCCATAGTTTACACAAAAAGCCCCGTCGTCCAGAGCTCTTTTGATCTGACCCTATTCGCGCTTCCTCGTCAGGAGCAGTCTTGCTGTACATAGATGTAATAAAGTTATTTCTCTGTGACCTGGACTGTCTTGACTCCCTCCGCGGCCAGCGGGTCTTGACTCGCGTCGTCCCACCACCACCTTTCACGACAACTCTTTTCCACGGGACCGGTGGAAGGAGGTGACTTTGCCCCACCTGTGTTTATATTTGTATTTATTTATATTGTATATGTGTATCTTATTTGTATAATTTATACGTGTACTCACTCCCTGGGGACATCATGCGAATCCTCCCATTATGTCAAGCACCTACCCATCCATTAGTCTCCTCTTCAAACTACGCAGATACCTTCCTCTAAAGTCTCTTATAACAATATATAATTCATTTATATTCACTCTCGCTTAGCATATTGTGCAGCTGTATACGGCATTACATATAGATCTTCGCTCCACCCCCTTCAAATAGCGCAAAACACTGTCATACGCACCATTCTACATATGAAGCGCACTGACAGTGTCACATCCGTATACACAGCAATAAATATAATCCCATTGGAAAAACTCATCAATTTCCGCGCTCTGCTTCTAGCCCACAAAATACTCCACAAGACGATAACAATTTCAGACATCAAACGCACATACAAACAACCCACCAAGATAACGCGAACATCATCGCAAAACGCCTTGACCGTTACCACATGCAGAACTAATTACGGTGTATTCACATTTGCTCACTACTCCTCTACACTCTGGAACTCGTTACCCTCAAACATAACAAACTTATCATCCTTTTTGTTCTTCAAACGAGTATTATATCGTTATATCCTAACAAACGTATAGAACACTATGCTACACCCATTTTAGATGCTACACTCTTTTTGACCGTTAAATGCTGTTTAGCGCCATTTAACATTGGACTTTTTTTTTCTACTGACCGGTTTGTGCATTTATGTACATATATTTATATTTATGTATCTTGTCTTTTATCTATTCATAAATTACATATAAGTGAGAGCCATATGTTTACGAGGCATATGTATATAGGATATATCACTCTGTATGCAGTATATTTCCTAATATAATAATTTAGCTATTCCTACTATATATACTGCACGGTAATATGTATTTCACTGTATATCTATTGTTGATGATTATTCTTTCTTGAAGGATTGACCTACCTAACATATATATTCACCATATAGAGCTGCTAACAAAATAAGATAATAACTCGTGGTCCCACAACTAGCATTACCTATGGGACCTCTTTCTGTACAAACTCACCCAAACTTTGTACCCTTCAACGAGTAAATAAATAAATAAAAAAATAAAAAAATGTCACCTGTATGGTATCAAATGATCATAGCGCCTTGATGGGGTCATAGTTATTCCAGGAGGGGGATTATACAAGGTGTGCCAGGAAACGTGTCATTGAATTATAATAATAATAATAAAGAAAAAAACTACGCCACCTACAATCATGCGGTCAACAGCATTTCTTCTTACTAGGTCTTTTCACCTCCTGATGTGAATGCCATGTAACGAAAGTTTTATTATATAAATTTTTGCGAACCGAACTCGGAAATTTGCATGTAATGGCAACTTTTTTTTACACCACTAATGTGAACAGTGTGCCGAATTTACACAAATTCGTGATAATTAACGGTGATATTGAGGAGCTGTACCACTGGAAAAAAGTAGCCGAACATGTGACTTTCGGGGCACCAAGAGCATAGCGCTTCATGATTTTTTTGTGCGCAATCGTTGTCAGTCCGACGAAAGGAGGTGAGGTCCCACCAAGTGATAGTAAAAAAAAGCGACAGTTGCTGAAATCTGGTAAGGGAAGGCATGATCCCAGCGGAGTCGGATGCGCTAAGCCATGCCTGTGTTATCTCTCTCTCTACTGTCACTCTGTGGGGTGCGTTTATCACCTCCTTTCGTCGGGCTCACAACGATTGCGCTCAAAAAGTCCTCAAAATCGCTGTGCTATCAGTGCCCCGAAAAGCATGATGTTCAGCTATTTTTTCATCGTCATCATGTATTTCTCTCTCTCTCTCTCTCAGATGGGATAGTTCCTCAATATCCCTGTCAATTATCGTGAATTTGCGGAAATTTAAAGCGCTCTTCACTTTGGTTGTTTAAAAAAGTGACCTTTATACTTGGCAAATTTCCGAGTTTGGTTCGCAACAATTTACACAATAAAACTTACGTTACTTGACATTCACATCAGGAGGTTGCAAAAATCTAGTGACAAGAAATGCCCTTGACCGCATGATTCTAGCGTAGTTCTTTTTTTAATTATAATTATAATTCAATGACACGCTTTTTGGGACTCCCTGTATATGTGGCAGAGTTTTACTACCTTCATAGAGAATCACTCTAACTCATAAAATTGCGTAGACACAGGCAAGCTGGTCTTCTATGTGTTTGGCCCCTCTCAGGTTTGCTGTTATGGAGTTCAGCCTAACTCCGTTTTTTTTCCTTTCCCCTTTTTTGGGAGTGTTCAGCTCGCGAGTCGGGGTCGGGACGTATGAGAGTCATCGTATTCGTTGTCATCTCCAGCGGCCCGAATGGCGAAGGGAGTCGCTGGGGGTGCTGGAATTCCACTCACGAGCGTCTCTGGTTTTTAAAGAATGGGATTTTAGAACGGATGGTGTACATACCATAAGGATAACGTAACGAGAGCCGCGCCGCTGTATTTTCGCCCACCAAGTGTCGACTTCCGAGTAGCTCGAGTCCAATGAACGAACACAGTCACAAAAAATAAGCAGTGGTGTCTGTGAGTGTAGGTCCTAGCGTAGTGTCATTTTTTTTTTAATTTTGCGGAATAGGAGATATGCGAAATAGCGCCATCTGTCGAGTGCGCCGCTCCCGACCGCCATGGCTAAGGCAGATCTCTCACGAGCTGCGGCGCGGCTTGAGGGGATTCCGCTAAAGAGGAATCCGCGGCCGCGATTTTTGAAGCACGGCTTCTCGGTGGAGTACAGAACATTTCGGCGGAATGTACGAATGACAAACTGTTCAGAACTCTAGTCTCAGCAGCAGAAATAGTCCTACAGTTTTGCGGTCGATTCCATTTTCAGCGAGATCTCACACGGCATTTATCATCGACGTTCGGCATTTGCATTTACTTTGTTTTCTGTAATACTTCACTTTTTAGTTTTAGCTGATATTGTGATGGTAAGATTAAATGAGATACTGGTCTTATAAAAGGGAATATTTTGATGCAGGAGTTTTTCATACCATTTGCCGCACTGTGCCGAACAATCTCTTCCTTAACGTTTTGAGATTCTGGTAACCACGCCACGGTTGTAGTGCTGCTGCATTTCGTAGTTGTGATATATAATTAGACTATATAGTGCTAGGTTTCAGATTTAGATGTTGGAAGGTATCTGGTTCTATCATTGCTGCTTGCTCTCCTTAAAGGGGCACTAAACAGCTCCAGGAATATTCTCCAGTTATTATGCTCTATGAAAGAACGTGGCTCACGATATCCAATTATGAAATTCATTTACTTCTAGCGAGCGCCTTTACCACGAAACAATGCAATTCAAAGAACATAATCCGCGTGAGTCTCTCCTTCCTACTCCGAGAGCACCTACGTCACACGTCTCGCACGTGTAGCAAAGCTGCATTCCAGTAACTGGAGGTGGGGGAGATTTCGGACTTCTAGCCAATGACGGGCCTCGTTGACACAAACAGCAGCGTGCGGGGAGAACCGGTTGTGAGAACACCGCTGTGACCCCGCGGAGCAAGACAGCGCTGAAAACATAGTGCGCACATGAAATGGAATATTGTGGGCTTTTGGTACCTTTTGATCTGGCTACCTTGAGTTTGACAAGTGTAAATATGTTTAGAATTGACCTCACTACCCGATATTAAAACAAAGTCACTCTACAGGCGCCCCGCATTTTGAATGGTTGATGGTGCGCGACGTCAAAATGACGTGTGGCTATTGTCGCCAGGGCATCACCGGGCGGCGCATGAGCGCGAAAGAGTGCAGTGAATATTCGGTTGGTTTGGAGCCATTATTTACTTTTTTGCGACAAAAATTTTTGCTAAACGTCACTGTAGGAAACGAATCACACTGCATTACAAAAAAGTGCACCTTGCATACCTGTTTATTGCCCCTTTAAGCCACGACTTGACCTGTTTGTCGAGCATGTGACTTCATGACCAACATTTATTTGTTATTTAATAAAAAAAATTGATCAACATAAATGCCATGATTCTGAACCTGTAATAAGAGTGGTTTTATCCTACGTAGTTCAACTACAAGAAGTGATCTTCCTTAACACACACACAAACACAAATAAGATTTAAAAGCAAATATTCATAGATTATGTCCTATTCTCGCGTTCTGGCCTATTTAGTGTCTCGACTAATTTCTTTTCTTACTTTCCCTTGTGCACGAGAAACTGGAACACAGTAGAGAACACATGTAGAGACCGCAAATTATTGTGCACATGCTTATTTGGAGTTAGGATGTACGTCAAGAGAGCGCACTAGGTACATATGCAAAACAATATTCCAATCTATCACATTTGACAATTCACCTGCGGGTTATGATATAATTCACCATAAGTTCAGTGATTTTACAAAAAGAGTCAAATCAGGATCACTCATATCAAATTATGGGTCTGCCTCTCAGGTTCTCCATCAGTGGTGCGTAAACGAGCAGTAAATGTCTGATTCTAAAGTGACTGAACGATCGAGAATGTTAAGCTTTACTCGTTAAGCTTTAGTCTGGTCCGATAGTAGCCTCAACTACAGGATACTATTTCAGGTTTTTTCTTCATGTCATTTTCTTCCTAGTGCTCAGTTACAGCAATTCATGAATATGCACCCTTTTGTCGTTTTATTCCTCTCTGCTAGTACAGCAGTGCGGTGACACCTTCATCATTACTGAATAACATTGTGTTTTGTTCTTCAGAGTTTCGACAAACGCAGTTCTTTTCACGACAAAAAGTTGTGGTAATCAGACGATTCTTTACTAAGCAGAACGAAAAGCTTGCAGTGCCTTTTACACTATGCTGCCGGCTGCTGCCTTGCTGCACAACAAACTTTTACTAAGGCAGTGGTACACGAGGCGCATACACATATGATGACAACAGAAGCCCTTTTCAGCTGCCACTATTCAGTCAAACTTACTCAGGGGCAACGCAAACCGTGTACACGGAACAGCGGGGCCATGCTTTCCAAGCATCGCCTCGACGAAAATGGCGCGAGCGCGTTTTCGCTAACGGGCAAGAGAGGGCGCTTCATTTCGCATATCTCATATTGCGCGAAAACGAGCGCGCGGTTTTCTCGAGGAAATGTGCACTCATGTTCTTTTCCCCCTTCTTTTTGCTACCATCATTTGTGCTTTGATACGCGTTGTTTGTGTTCCAAAACCGGAAGAGCAAAAAAAAAAAAAAAACCCACGACACAACACGGACAAACTGTTTATGTTGCGTTCTGGTGTGCATTCTCCCCAAAGATCTCGCACCAGATACTCCGCTTTGTGTAAAAACATGTACCATTGGGTACCTCAACCACTTGCTTTCTTTAAAACAAGGTAATCTTTTCTACATTTGCTACACGTCGCTTTTGCGAGTTCCGCGATGCGCTTGCAGTGGTTTATTTATGATGCCAAGCACGAGTGGTGTTGCAGAAACTTGAAGGGAGGTTCATTATTACAGTTACGGTCATACCAGCTCGAGGTATCGTACTGACATATGCCTGATGCTGTAATACCCCTCTGTAGGGGACGGACATTTAAAAAGTTAGGAGTGTCGTCAAACATTTAAGGATGTGTCGGGGTTGGATCAATAACTGACCATTGAGAAACTTCATTACTAATCTGCACCAGCTGAATATTTCTATGTATTAATATCGTAAGAAACAGTCATGTTACATAACGAAGAAACCAGTGGCTACCCTTTATTTGCTTACTTACTTACTACAAAGGCACAGAGCACATTGTGAGCATAAGTCGAACACTGTGAGGCGACTCGTTATCCCAACCCGACATTACCACCAGCAATGGTGTATACGGTACACCGCTGGGAATGAAGCTCCCCAGTACCGTCATCATAAAATAAAGTTGTTGTTGCAGTTATTTAAGTTGCAAAGCGACGTTTTTGAGGTAGCCTTGCATGAGTTTCTCAAAAACGGATGTTTTCACACAAGGCGTTTGCAACAGATATCTATTGGGGAAGATGCACTCTTGATAATAGCAAAATAGAAAAAAAGAAAGAGCTGCTTGCTCTTCGACCACATCCACACCAATATTCACCTAAAGATGATCACAAAATCATGGCATGAATGATAATATATTATCATTCATGTACAGTGTCATTCAAGTACACTGGAATCCTCGCAGCCTACGTAACAAGCTCCCAGATTTTAAATCTCATCTTTACCAGTACAAGTTTCCTTTCATAGCTGTATGCGAAAATGGCATGGATGCTGCACATCGTGTTCATGGTTATACAATCTATCGATCCCGTCAATCCTCTGAGAGCCGAACAGCGTTATACATTCGTAATGACCTCTTTGCTGCTCCCAGAGGGTCAGCTTGTCATCGATCTTACGATTATGTCGCCTGTAAGATCCGCCTTGGGCACATGCTGTTAACCGTCGTCAGTACCTATCTACGTCCCGCGGTACAGGTTCGGTGGACTGACCTTCACCGCTTATTCAGTTACTGGAATCCCCAGCTCTTGTACTGGGTGACTTCAATACTCATCATACGGCCTGGGGAAGTCGTAGAACGGATGAACGGGGAAGGAGATTGTTAGAAGTAATGGAGACTGCTCACATGTGCCTCCTAAACAACCGACAGCCAACTTATATGCGATCACCAACGTCACTCGATGTCCTGGATCTTTCCTGGTGCTCAGCAGACAGAATTCGCTACATGTCGTGCGCTACAGATGTCGACACCCGAGGTAGTGACTACTTTCCCATCTATATTTCGCACGAAAGGCTGCCTCTGTCACCCACTACTGGACTGCTCCCTTTCACGAACTGGGCACTCTTTCCTGCTGCCCTCCGAACATCTGTGCACACCGGCATGTCCTCAGAGGCCCTCTCTCAAGGCATTCGTTCCGCCATGCAGGACGCGGTAGTCATGTCTAAACAGTTCACCGGTCACGTCGGTCATTCTTCCGCAATTAACCACCTCAGAGCATTAAATCGCCGAACCGAGAGAACGGCTCGCCGAACTGGGCAACTTCCTGACATTGTGGCGTACGGCCGGATGAAAGCTAAAGTACCACGAGAACTTAAGAACGGGGACCGGAAGCGTTGGCGTAAGTTTTGTTACCACCTTTCACCATTTGACCCCGCCACAAAGATCTGGAGGACAATTCGAGCTCTGAAGGATGCGCCCCCACAAAAGGATCTTCTCGTCGCATTGGCTATCGTTCAGGGTGTAGACGAAACTACGCTCGCGACAGATTTCTCCGTCGTCCTAACGACATCAGCGGCTGCCTCAAGGTCTGCAGTACACCACAGTTTCGTCCAGAGCCTGCAGACACCAAGACTGGTCCCGTCCACAACAACCAAGCAGCAACAATTTTTCTTTTATACCTCTCTTTGTGAAGTGATCTGTCCCACTAAAAACTACATGTAACAACGGCACTTTATATATTCACACAAAGTTACTGTGGGCAGAAGAAAGAGATCGTACTAACTTGTGAGGCTTGGAGCTTGACTGGCGTCAGCGCCTTTCTGGGCTTCACTCCAATCTCTTTGTTCGAAAAGCGACGACATGGAGCCCCATTGATGCTCCTGCCTTTTAGTTCAGAGATCGGCCACAAGATCTTCACTGCCTCCTTGCAGAACAGAGAATCCCTCCTGCGACCCAAGAGCCGCTGCCACTGCTCCTCAGTGACAAAGATGCCGTTGCCGAGATGAACCTGGGATGAAATGCCCAAAAAATGAGCTTGTGATATCCGATGTAGAGTTTGGGATGGCAGGATTCAGCATAACTTATGAGGATTGCACCACTTCACTTACCCGTTCGTTCACCTCTGACAGCAAGGGCAAAGTGGTGAACTCTGCATGGGATGCTGTGGGAATGTCCGTTGAAACCTAAACCCGCCAAAAAGATCTGGAGGACAATTCGAGCTCACAAGGGTGCGGCCCCAGAAAACAATCCTCTCGTCGCATTGGCTATCGTTAAGGGTGTAGACGAAACCACGCTCGCGACAGATTTCTCCGTCGTCCTAACGACACCAGCGGCTGCCTCAAGGTCTGCAGTACACCACAGTTTCGTCCAGAGCCTGCAGACAGAAATCCACCAAGACTGGCCCCGTGCACCGGCGGCTATAGACCGCGACTTTACTCTCATTCAGCTGCAGACTGCGTTGAAACTTGTGAATGTGCGATCGTCCCCAGGACCAGATAAAATCACTTACGCCGCACTGCGAAACCATGACGAGCCGTCACTCCTAGCTCTCCTTCATGTTTATAATACGTCTTGGCGACAGGAATCCGTACATCGACTTGGAAGGAGGCTTTAGTTGTTCCAATCCCGAAACCAGGCAAACCCCCAAATGCCATATCCTCCTTTCGCCACGTGAGCCTGACAAGCTGTCTGGGCAAACTCATGGAGAGAATGGTTTTGCATCGCCTCGACTGGTGGCTCGAAAAACAAGGTGCGTTCCCTCAGGAAATGGCTGGATTTCGCCGCCACCGAAGTTCTATGGATCCAGTTCTCGATCTCGTCTCTACAGTCCAACATGCTCGTGCTCATCGGTGACTCGTTGTATCGGTCTTCCTGGACATGAAGCGCGCCTATGACGCAGTCTCGCACATCTGTGTCCTCCACGGGTTGCGGTCTTTTGGAGTCTCTGGTCGACTTTTCAGCTGGCTTGGCGATTTCCTTACGGACCGAACTGTCGCTGTCCGCACATCCCTCGGCAAAAGCCCCAAGCACCCTGTTCATCAAGGCGTACCCCAAGTAAGCATTCTCATTCCTACACTTTTTAATGTGGTCATGGCAGGACTAAAATCGACAGTTCCACGCAAGCTCGCATTCTCCGTGTATGCCGATGACGTTGCCCTTTGGACAGTAGGCAAGTCACGACCAGCCATTCAGCGCCGTTTACAACAAGCCTTAAACAACGTTCATCTCTACCTTACGCGACTTGGAATGGACCTTTCGCCCGAAAAGTGCGTCGAGCTCCCTTTCACCCACAATGCTACGAGTAATTTCCCTCTTTGGGTTGGTGCACGGAAGCTCGAGCCTGTGCGTTCCCATCGCTTCCTTGGCGTGGTCCTGGACTCCCACCTGCGCTGGGCTCGCCACATTAAGCACGCACAGTAGACGTGCAGTTTTCCACCTCTACAGCCGCTTACACCGATGGCGCCCCTCGAAATGGCAAGTGCGCGTCAGCGTTTGTCATCTCCGGCGAAGGCGTAGTTCAAGGACGTCGGCTTTGGCATTGTACATCATCCACAGCTGCGGTACTCTACGCCATACTTTTCTTTTTGCAGCACATCGTTCCTTTCGCCCCCCGGAATTGGGTGGTCTTCGCTGACTCAACCTCTGCGCTGCAAGCAATTGAAAATTCTGGCATCCGAGGCTCCTCCGCCCCGTTGGTTTGGATGTGTTAACCGCTTAGAAACTTGTCTACGAAGCAGGACATAGGCTCGCTCTCCAATGGGTTCCCGCCCATTGCGCTGTCGAAGGCAACTGGCGGACAGCGCCGCCGAAGCAGCTCTCGTCTCGGACACGGACGCGTATTGCACTGCTCAGAGGCGATCGGCGGTCCATACTTCGAAGCCTTGTGACTCCTCTGGCTACCCGCCAACGGACCGCCGACTTACTACACCCCGCCATGCTGAGCAGAGTTGACCCAGCGCTCGCTTTCCGCATGCCAGCACATATCTCTCGTCAAGACGCCGCAGCAGGGGGACGTCGCAGCAGTTCACCGAATACGCCTCGACGTGGCCTTCACAGCTCAGTGGCGCTACTGCTTGCGACATGTTAACTCTCCCCACTGCAGTCACTGCGGTGACTGCGGTGCTGTTGAAGATCTCGAGCACATTCTTTGCCTACACTACCACCCTTCCGCTCCGTACTCTCCGCCTTCCTCCATGAGCTCGACTCCCGTCCCCTCTCCCTCACAAAATTGCTTGGCCCCTGGCCGCATCCAGCACACCAACGCTCTGTCCTCAAGGCTCTCTTCGCCTTTTTAGACGCCACAGGACTTCGATCCTCATTGTAACGGGACCCATTCCGTTATTCATTGCTTCACTTCCAGCAATAGGGTAGAGTATCGACCCCGGCGATGAAACTCCCCACCCATTATCCTGAACTAAAGTTGTTGTTGCTGTTTATTATCATTCATGCCATTTTGTCTTGACTACGTCAAGGACGCCTTTCAAATGGACATTTTTTTTACAAAGGCTTTAGCGCATGCGCATGCCCATGACGCGCCGGAGAGGGTTATCTTTGTCTGCATTAGGTGTCACAGTAATTGAAATAATCGGGCTTGTTGGTACACTGTCAAAGGGATGCTTAGCGCCATCAATTGCATTATCCGATAACGAACTAGCATATCTTGACACGTGGCGTTGGAAGAATACCCGGTATAGACGGTCGAGGTTGTATAAATGTGGGGGTGATTTCCTCAAATAAATGTGTTGTAACTTAGCGCCCTTTTTTTGTGTGCTTTGTCCGTGCCTCGTCTGTTAGCGCCAAGCGTTTCTTTGATCACGTGCGGGGACGAGAGAATCGGGGGACCAGTGGGGAGACCGCTCGAACGGCGCATCTCGGGACCGATTTTGGTCCTTTTGTGGTACCCACGTGGATTTGTTCGGACGCGCCTAGAGCGTGGTTCGCCGAAGAGGTCCTTTTCAGTTTTAGTTTTGTGTTCTTTCTTTCCTTTTCTTATCTTCTTCGTCTTTTCCTCTTCGTTTCTTTTCTTCTTTGTCTTCCCCTTTTCTTTTCTCTTCCTCCTCTTTTCTTTCGTTCCTCTTTCTTTTCTCCTTTGCCTTTTCTTTTCTTCCCCTTTTTTCCCTTTTCCTTCTCTTCTTCTTTTCATTTTCTTTTCATCTTTTACTTTTCCTTTATTCTTCCCCCATTTTACATTTTTTGGAATAGCAAGCCGACCTCCGTCTGGCTGACCTTTCCTCTTTTTTCTTAATAAATATATTCCGCCCCCTCGATTATCCACCCGCCGCCTGGCAAGCCGTCCTCCGACTACACTCTTAAAAATGAACTTCTCCACATAGCACACTCCTAGCCAACCGTCATCCGTCAACCGTCATCACCGTCTCACCGACATGAATGAAAACGGACTCTTAGAACTCGTTGTTTTATCGCGTAGGACAGAAATATAATTTGAGACCTTTCGTTAAACTACTCAGGTAGCGAAAGTATTAGATGTCTATAACGGGTGTTTCATGAAGCTCCCCCCCCCCCCCTCCCGGGCTCAATAATTCGTGAACAGTTGACGCTAGCGAAGAGACTTCTCTTTAGTAAGAATCATTGGGACATTGGCTATGAACCGAGTAGCGGGTGTTTGATTTCGCACACTTACGGAAACTCTGTTCTACGGACCGGGACCTTTATCGACAACTATTAAAAAAAAAGGCTTCGGCATTTCGTAATTTTTCCAGGTGATTAATTGATTTCGGTTTACATGTTTCTTGAGGAGTACACCAGTGCGCTCTTTGCATGACATCTACGGTTGTCAATTTCGTGTTCATCCGTCTGTGTCCGTGTCCGGAACAGCACCGTAAGCGATACTGCCAGACGGCCTTTTTATCAGCCGTGCTTTGAAAGACGCGCCCCACCTGGGGGTGAACCGCGTTATCAGGGGGCCCTTCTTGTATGGTTGACTGGTCAGATGAGTCACAAAATTAGTGAGCCCATCCTCCTTATCGTTTTAGCCTACCACTCCCTATATCCTTAATTTACTGATTCTCCAATATATGAAGGACCGGCTCCCCTTTGACTCCCTCCACCGCGTACTGATTGTGTGTATTGTCATCAAGCCACAGAGTACTGATTGGCGAAATCAAAGGAAATTTATTGACATGAGCGCCAATGAGTACAATGGAATGTACAATGCAAACAAGCTAACGGTGAATACAACAACAAGCGAACAGTGAATACAAGAATCAATTAAGCTTAGAGTGGACAGTTAATTATTTACATACTTAAATAATCACATATTTATAAAATGCACATCTTAAAACCGTATATTTACAGTGTGCGCAAACACCTCTAGATTTACACAGACACATGTCAGCACGTCTTTCGGCCACTTAATGTTGCCGAAGGATAATGATCCCATTCTTGATGGTGAACTCATTTTCAGCTGCCCGCGCGTGGACAAAGCCATCAAAGTTTGTATTATCGAGCTCCTGCGTTAGGAATTCTTGCACCTCCCTGCGAAGCGATGTCACGGCCGCTAAGACGGGCAAAAACCTCGTATGCTTAACCATGGACCTGCTACGAGCCCGCCACAAGACATGAAACCCCATGAATGTCACAAGCCTGCACAGTCGATGCGTTGGAGATCGAGGCGCCACACGAAGCGCACCCCACAGGAACGGGACACGAAGAGAACAGCTGTGGGCAGCTCGGGACCAAAAAATCCTTGAAACACGGCAATCGTACAGTAGGTGATCCATAGTCTCTTGTGCTCTGCAGAGACAACAGAAGGGAGTGTTTGTGATGCCGATTCTACACTGCCTGTTGAGTGTGGGGAGGGCCCCCACCAGGCCTGCCACATGAAATCACGAGTTGGACCCGAACATCCGCAAACGTGCGAGATCGGAAAGGCATACGCAACTTCCGAAGTCGCTCTCGAGCTTCGTTCGATGTCAAAGCCAAACGCTCGGAGATGCGGACAGCGGCAACGCCGAGAATATCCCAATCTCTGAGAAGAGGCCCAATGTGACGGTAAAAGGTGATCAAGAAGCCGTGCAGCTTGTGAGGTTGCTCAGCTCGGAGTGTAGTTCTCAGGGGTGGAAGATAAGGAAGGGGACGAGTCTGAACGGAACTGAAGTACACAGCAAGTCTGTGAGCAGGGCTCTCCTTGTCCCTGAGGATGCTAATTAGGAACTTTAGCGCAAGGCACTCGCAGACCGCCCCTATGTCAGGAAAGCTCCAGCCCCCTAAAGAAACCGGAAGTTGCAGAGTCGGATGATTCATAACTGCTTGTCTTTCTGACCAGAAGAAAGGGAACAAGACTGCGTTTAGTCTCTGTACTATCGAGGGCGGCGGGAGAAGAATCTGGCCCAAGTGCCAGAGACGGGGGCAAGCGACCGAGCAGATAAAATAACTGTGCTCTGCGAAAGTGAAAGAAAAGTGCTCTGCTGCCGCAACAGCGGCCCGCATGATTGCATTGTCCCGGTTTGAAGGCAACGCTCCGTGGCCATCAAAAAACACGCCAAGAATGCGCAGAGACGTGCACGTAGAAATACTAAACGCGGAGGGCAGTGCAAAATACCCTATCGCCATAATCTTGCTTTTTGAAGCATTTAGCTGAGCACTAGATAGCTCGGAGTACCGCTGAAAGAGATTAAAAACATTGCGTAAGGACGTCTCGTCCCGCACGAACAAAGTAACGTCGTCCGCGTAAGCAGACACTTTTATGGCACCGGCCCCTGGCAACGGAAAGCCCTGGATGCCCTGACAGGCGATCACATGGCGTACAAAAACAACCAGTGTGAGAACAAAAAGTATGGGTGACAGAGGACACCCTTGGTGTATGCCGCAGGTGACCTTAAATTGAAGTCCTTCTCGGCCGTTAAACACTAGACTGCTACAATGGGACCTGTAGATGTTTTCCAGTATTGCGCAGAACTCAGGGGGGAAACCGTATTTGCGTAGTACACAGAACAAGAACGAGTGGACAACCCTGTCAAAGCCTCCTGCCTCTGGTCTAAAGAGAGGACGCCGCCGCTCACTCCAGTCACGGTGGTGTACTATAGCATGTCTCGTATCAGAGATAAGGCGGGGTACATTCCCCGACCTGGCACGGAGCAACACTGGGGCGGGTGAACTACTGTGGGAGACACATCTCGGAGGCGACCACTAAGGACGGCCATCAACAGCTTCTAGTCGGAATTTAAAAGCGTTATTTGTCGCCAAGAACTGGGAAGAGACAGGTCTACTTCTTTCTTGGGAACAAGTATGACCCTGCGGTGCGTGGAAAAAGTGGGGATGCGAGTACTCGCGATAACCGTGTTGAACAGGTCGAGAAGGTACGTCCTAAGCGACGGCCAGAAATTGTGGTGAAACTCGATCGTTAGCCCATCTTCTTCTGGGGCGGTTCCGTGACGCATTCTCTTCAGCGCACTATCCAACTCCTCTAGGGTCAATGGGGATCTTAAAGGTCAGCTCCGGGGAAAATTCAGTGTGACAGATCACAACAAAAACGAGTAGGCACAAAGGTTGGTGCCTACTGAGCGTGCCTCCTAAATAGCTACGCCCATTAAACTGTATTTACGGAGAAATCGATTTTTTGCTTCGACGCCCGATCATCCGCACAAGCCACTGACGTCACTGTCAGCTTTCGCTTTGGCTGTTCTTGGCTTGCTTACTTGCTCGCAGTTTCGCAATCGCCAGCCATCAGCAGGCTGCTTCCTATCCGGCTCCTGCTGGCTTCCGCTTCCGCCTCCTTCACAGGCTTTGTATTTCTCTTGATCATCTCGGACTCGCGGGAAACAAAACCGAGAGTCGCGCGTACGAGTCATAGCGAACGAGTACGGCTTTGCCTTTGATAGGTATATTTCGCTACGCATCGGTTTTCGCTATTCTCACAGCTTGTCAGTGCGTTTACGCCAGTACAAGTTGTGCGAAATGAAGTGCTGTGCACCTCGGTGCACCAACAGGTACGAGGACAACAAACTGGTTTCGTACCACAGATTCCCTGTGGATTCTGTTGTACAGAACCGGTGGTTGCGTGCGATGAACTTGGAAAACTGGACACCGCGGAAGAACAGCCGCGTGTGCTCGAAACATTTTGGCCCGGAGTGTTACGAGGATTTTCACCTGATGGCAGAATTCGGACTCCAGACGCGAAAGGCACTGAAAAAGGATGCCGTGCCTACGCTCTTCGATGACGACGACGAAGAGGAGAACCCCAAAAGACGAAAGTTGGAAGTAAGTATCAGTCTCGGTTTTAATCGCAGCCATTCGTCCTCTCTTGCGGCCACAGGATTGATCTGTGCATCTTTGGCTACGTGCCGCACCAAGTAGGGGATCCATACTGAAGAACCTCCAGACGAGGGACACGAAAAAAAAGGGAAAAAATGGGTTCTCGGAGTTCTTCAGTATGGATCTATATCATTGCTTGCTTCGTAACTATTCTTCAAGTAGAGGAATAAGTGTCACTGCAAATACTGCCACATTATGTCAAACAGAGAAGCGGATCACGGCACTTTTTGTGCGAGGATGTAAGAAGTGATATTCCCAGAATTTTCGTACAGGGGAAGGGGGGAGTGCTCTAATATTTGCAGCTTATCTGGCTTTTTTGGCCTTATTGGCAGACAATTTGGAGGGGTGGTGGAATGTTTTCGGGGGTGTCTTAGAGGGGGCATGGGTATGCTGGAAAAATCTCAGAGTGTAGGCACGGGAGCATGCATGAAGCAGTAGCAAATCGATTGAGATCTGTTGTATGAAAATATGATGTTCCTCAGAAAGCGCTATGTGGAGATGAGCATGTTGCATCCACATTGTTTATAAAGTGCTTCATTCAGCAATTACTAACAATCTACTCTCAAATGTACAGGGCGATGTAGGGGAAGGGACGTCTTCTCACACTGAAGTGCAGCTTGGTGCCGACCCTGCAGTAGGCACTGGATCTCAGCAGGAACCAGCATTCGTGGATACAGGTAATCAAGAACGATGTCTTAGTCTCCAAAGGTTGCATGCAGGTCGTGAAATGTCAAGAAAAGAAATGAACCTTTTTCTTTGGTTTGGCAGAGCATGGGATGGGGCCATTAGAAGTGCCGCTGGAGCAAGCTGCACGGTGCTCTCATTGCCACCAAACACTGCCTGCATCATTCAACATCGATGCACCTGGCACGTACAGTGTGCAAGCACGTTCTAGTGCAATCGATGGTACGGCACACTGATTTCAGCAGTGCTACTATCTGTCAGTTCTATTGAAGACTATTGAGTGTGTCCAACATTCGCATTGCAGAGCCCAGGCTTCAATCTAATCCCGAAGAGCTGGAGGCCTTTGGAGGCCATTCAAGCCTTTGACGATGACATTATTGAGTCTTTCTTCGTCGAGGAAGTTCCCCATGTCACCTTTGAGGCAAGGTACTACATGAATGTGGTGATAAGAGAGTAGAAATGGTGTGGTTCTCAAGATTTCAGCTGCGTCCTGCAACACCAGTTGTCCAGAGTAAGAGGAAGTATGCAATGTTAACTACAGTTAAACTTCGCTATAACGAAACTCACAGGCAATACGATGTTTGTGTGTTGTTTTAATTTTGTTGTGTTTTCTTTTGTTGATTCAGTTCAGTAATCTTCATGGAGGAACCTGCTACTGGGACTGCGGATGATACAAAATATATTGTATTCGAATCGTGTCTCAGGCAACTACTCCAGAGATGTCCACAGTGTGGCACACCAGGCTGTGACGTGACCCTCAGAAACTTTGGTACAATGGTGAAGGCAACAGTGACTTGTTCGAAACAACATGTCACACTGTGGTCAAGTCAGCCAATGCACCACGGCAAAGCCCTGGGGAACATCCTGTTGTGCTGTGCTATTTTGTTTTCGTGCAGCAGCCCTACCCAAGCACTCAGAATGCTTCAGTTCATGGGTGTTCAAAGCCTCCAAAAGACTCACTACTTCGAGTACCAGCGGTTCTACATGCTGCCTGCAGTAACTGAGGTTGGTTGCAAGCAATGAGATTGAATGCTCACTAAGTGTGAATCTTCCACGCATGCACAGGTGTGGCAGTCCGAGCAGGCTATGCTGCTGGACAAGCTACGGGGCCAAGAACTTTGCATTGCTGGTGATGGTAGAGCGGATTCCCCTGGCCATTCTGATGATTTCGGCACATACTCTCTTTTAGAAACTGGGATCAACCGCATTATACATGTAGAAATAGTAAAGGTAAATTGGTACCATGAGCATGAAATGTATTAGTTAATACAGTTTGATCTAATTTTAATGCAAGATTCTCATTCTTCTAGTCCACTGAGGTTGACTCCAGTAATCGCATGGAAAAGGAGGGCCTCCAAAGGTCACCAGAGTATGTTTGCAAACAGGGAATGACAGTGGGCATGCTTGTGACCGACAGACACAACGAAGTGAAGTCTTTCATGAGGAAGGCCCACCCTTCGGTGAAACATCGGTTTGATGTATGGCATGTCGCAAAGGGTAATAACACATTATTCCTTTGTGCTGAGTAGTGTGCAGCATACATACATACATGCGTACATGCTGCACATGCATATCATATTTGTAAATTTTTTCAGAGGCAGAAGGGTAAACACAATACTCTGGATTTGATTGTTGTGAAATGAGGTTGAGCTAAGTCCTAGCTGTTCTTTCACCAAAAATGCGAGCAGTTGTTTATGTATCAATGCACCTATACTTGCTGTAGAAAATACTTGGGATTCCTCAGACTTTTGGATGAGCAAATGCGTGTTTAGTGTCTGCACATATACAAATAATATACGTAATATCGTCAAAGAGGGCAACAAAATGTTTTGTCAAAGTTCAGTTTAGTGGAATGGTGCAATTTTCAGTTGCGTTACTGTGACCAACCACTGAGTGGTGATGTCATTTAAAAGACACATCTAAAATATAGCAGTTATAATTTCACACTTTTATTTTGCAAATTCCTGCTAACCTTTTGTAAATTTACGACAGTACGATTTTTGCATTATGTTGTCTGACTGTTGGTTTTGCCCACACACCATTACCTACATTATGAAGGAATGTATTCCTTAAAAGCAGATGTTTTGCCATATGCAGGTATCAGGAAGAAAATTCATGCCGCATCACTGGCAAAGAAGCATCAGGTTCTGCAGAAACGGTGCCCCAGTATCCTGAATCACCTCTATTGGTGTGCACGAACCAGCAATGACAATGGTGAGCTTGTCCTTGCTAAGTGGCTCACCATTCTACGGCACGTGATCGATATTCATGAGCATCAAGGCCTTCATGCAAGGTGTGCACATGGAGACATGGACAGCGGCTTTGGCTTCATGAAGGTAATTTGCAGTATTTCAAGGAAGCAGGGATAGCTAAGCATTCCTGCATTCCTCGCTTGCAGGAACGGAAACGTTCAAAAAACTGGAGGGGATAGTCGCTGCACCTCACCTTCTCATAGACATCCCATCGCTCGCTCCCAGCAAGCAAACCTTTGGGCTGGAGGCATTTCATGCCGTGATAATTCATTTCGCCCCGAAGTCCTCAAAATTCACGTACAGTGGGATGGCTGCACGGTAGGTGTTTGCTGGGAAATGCTGTATACTAACTCCTTTTGAATAACTGTAGGGAGTCTAGTTCAGGTTAGTTTTATATTTCAGAACTTGTCAAAGACACATATGCTTTGTATTAGTAACCTCCCAAATTTTTCATATTGCTAACAAAACTATACGAAATGAGATTCCCAGAGTGTGCAAAGATATGTCCCCCTCTTCGCAGGAGCATCGCACTGAAGGAACAAATTAGTTTTTGTCGACGCTGTAGCATCTGCCATTGGTCAGATCAACTTTTTATAGCTGCCACTTACACACCAGCTGTTTTTCGGCTAACATGTTACATTAGAGAGGAAGTTATATACGCTTCCTGTGCTGCCTTAGAGCCATTTTATCTGTGGTTCGTATATCATTTTTGAAAAATAAGAAATTGAAAATTAGGAATTCTAAAAAATTTGCATAAAAAAGGATTGCCTACAATTGTGCTATTTTTGGTTTTCCAGATAAACCTTCATTAAAAACTTAATGAATGAACTTTAGCTCCTCATGTGAATTAGGCCCACAATATGCTATCTCTCATACATTTTCAACCAGGCTATATAACCTAAATGCAAAAACTGCATATAGATGCTCTGATACTTTTATTATATATAATATGTGTTCCAGGCTTTAAAAAGAACACCCTGTATGTGTCACCCCCATTGGAATTTATAGCCTGTCTGGTATTACAGAAGCATCTAATGTCTTTGACAGCAGCCGTGCAGATACCCTTACAGACACCTGGAGATATCGAACTCCTTATGCCGCTGAGGAGCTAACTCGTGTCAGCGTCCAGCAGTTTGTGTTCATGGAAATACTGACCAGTATGTGGCTTCCAGAACGTATATCGCAGCCTTGCACTTCAACCACAATGCAGACAGGGCTGTAGCCAAATACATTGTGCGGTGCTCAAAAGCTCGAAAACACTGGACATTGGCTGGTGTGAAAACAAAGGCTTCCATATGGTGAGAATATTTTCATTTAAAATGTAGTACCACAAAGAGCTCTCAGCTAATACAGTACAATATGTAGAGCAGTTTTGCAATGGGTGTTCTGAGGGAGAGCGCTTAGAGCTTGAGGCATGCGCTCATAAAACAATTCCCAAAGCTGAAGTTGGAGTGCACTGTTTTGGCCAGTGGAAGGTAGAGTGCATGCTGCAGAGCGCTCACAGGCTACCAGTTGAAGATACCATTAGATTTAAGAGCACTGCTTCCACCTTATCTGTTCCATCTCTTAGGTGTTTCCCTGCTTTGGGTGTTTATTGATTTTAGTGTCAAGCCAACAGCCCAGTTTTTAACCCCCTTTGTATTTGTGGAACACACATTGTGTCTTCACATAAGGATGCACGCGTGCAGTTATGTACTACCGAAATGTGAAATTACATTGTTCCTTTAGTGCACAAGCCAGTTCCACCTGCTTTAGGTGTTCTAATGATCCTAACTTCCCGTCAGGCTACGTCCAGAAGCTTACCGACACCGTGCTTGACCTCTGTGTGCGGTGGCCCTCCTTCACTGTGGCAAGGCAAAATGTGGAGGAAGCCGTTCATGAGACCATGAGCAGCAGATATGGTCCTAAGCCCCAGCTGGAAGAAGCTAGACAAGCTCACCACAAGAGGTTCAGCGAATGAGTGGCAACCCTAGTACTAACTGCAAGTGGAGAACATAGGGGCTTTACTGAAAGTGAACAAACAGTCTCATTCCTAGGATTTTTGCTTCTCAGTGCTTCGTTTGTCATGAATCGGTGGCTTCTGCAGAAGCATGGGAGGTGGGAACAAACAATTATTTTTTGTGCAAATGGTGTGGTGCATTGCGTTGTGCAAGATACCCACGTGCAATGAGGTAGGTTTCTGTTGATGCTGTGAAACACCAACCCATTCCATCGTCATAAGTCTAGTTGCTGTTTCATGTAAAATCAACCTGCACTAAGGGGAACATATTTCCAAACCGCAAATGAGCGTGTACTGTCAACCCTCCCAGACTCAAGACTGACGCAAGTGGTTTTCATTTGCAACACTGCAGCACGACGACTTACAATGTAAAATTTGCATTGAGAACTGTGATGCTAATTCAAGTTAAAGGGACTATCGCATCCGTCCCGGTCGATTCCGAAACTGTAGTGCTTTTTTACTCCGCGTTCATCACTGATAATAACGCCGAAAACCCGACGCGAATTGGCAGCGTTGTTCCTGTGTAGTTTAACATAAAACTTGGCGAGAGCAGACGACGCATTCCTGGATTCCCTCTCTGGAAACGTCACACAGACGAGGCCAATCACTGCGCGCCCTTTGACATGGAGAATACCAATCACGGAGCGGCCGGAGGGACCTTGGTAGCCTTGGCAACCCACCGACAGGCGGGCGGGCGAGGCGGAATGCTAGGGGACGACGTCTTCTCTGTTACCGGCTAGAGGAATGTTGTTTCTGGTTCGTTGAACGTGTTCGTACAGTCAGGAGCGTAACGCGGTGTTTCACGTAACATGGTTACGTCTGCACTTACATTGGTAAGCGAAAGTCAGCCATATTTACCGAGGACTTTTCACGTAGTATAGTGCGATGCGAACGCCAAGCAGACGATCTCGGAGACAATCGCCTACGCTGCGCTCCAATTCGTGCGCCTGGCTTACGTCATCATGATGTAGGCTGCAGATGGAACGCGGACCTTTAAAACTCGTTTACTTAATATGTAAGATGTTTTCGGAAGAGAAGTTTGGCAAAGTTGACTCTGAAGCAGTGAGGAACATTACCCTATCGGTATCATACATACTTTGCCGGATGCGATAGTCCCTTTAAGTCAATTTAGTACACTGCAACGGCGAACAGGGGTGACCCAACAAGTAGGCAGCACGAGAAGCACATAGCAGAAAGCAGCAATTCAGTAACGAGAAGTTACAAAATTTCAATTTGCCAACTTCGCACAAAGGTGCTTTTACTGGACGTACTAATCGGGAAAGTATATGGGTGGTTGTTTATCACAAAATAATGCAGGTAAAGCGAGCAAAAGTATCAGAGTACTATTTAGATACGTTTTGTGTATGTCAAGCGAAATATCAGATGCATTTATCTGTTGGTGCTTTTATGTGCAACTTGGTTACGTTGATGAAGACTAAATCTTGGGCCTGTATTGGGGTATACGCCATTCCTAAGCAACTTCAGCTGTACTCGTATTACCCAACTAAGGAAAACAATCTCTGGCGACAACACAGGCACTACGAAAGCTTTGCTTAGGTCGGATGCAGAATCATTTATTGGATTGTTTCAGCTGTCATCCCTGTTCATTTGCGGTTTCTTTGCAAGACATTGCGAACATGCCAATATATTACAACAGGGCTCCAAACCCTTATTAAACGGCACCACACTCTTGCCATAAAGGAGAAGACAAACTGGAAACAAACTGAGCTTGGACGTGAAACCCCAAAGAGCAAACTGTTGGTCAAAATGTCGCTACTATACTGGCAGGGGAACATGCAACCAGAACAGAGCATTGTCCATAATTCTGTGTACTTTATCACCTGTGGCGAGCACTACGCGGGCAGTTGCCAAAACTTGCCACTCGTGGTCGCGTGCTCGTAGGTATACGTAGGTGTACCTACAGTGTGTGCACGTTATCATGGTGTTGCCAAATACGACTCGTTCACACGATTGTTATGCCAGTAAAGAAGTGAAACTATTGCCCCTGGAACGTCAAACGCCGGGCCACTTACGCATTCCAAAGTAGATATGTGCGAGCTTCATGGCTTCGCAAGCAGCAAGTCATGCAGCGGTAGTGTCCAACAGTGATTCGACGGCGAACTCTTGAAATTAAACAAACAATCTACTTACTTTATCAAACGTAACTACAATTGGAATAAAACTATCGCTTCCGTATGTAGGCGTACCTCAGCTGGTTCACGAATACGTGACGTTCACATGGTGCTCTTCGCTAGTTAGTCGCAGCAGGCAACGCGAAAGCACAGTTGCACGAATCATAATTTCACAGGTGGTGTCTACAACGTGTTGTTGCGATTGGCAAACAGCAAACAAGCAGACAAAACAGCAACAATAACACTGCAATGAAGAAGCCTACGTTGATCGAGCAGACGCTCTCCGCTACCATCACCCAGTCTGCGTTCCCGTATGTTCCGTAGAGAGGGAGGGTCGCTAAAGAACACTGACATCGCTTACGTCTGTGGTGTAGATCGCCTAAACCAATGCCGTCATAAAAATGGCGGCCCCCATGTCTGTTTCGGTATGTTTAATTTACGATTTCTTAAAATCTGGGCCCTTTTTTTGGAAACGAAGGGTGATATCTGATAGAGCTCGACATGGGCTACCAGAATATCATCACAGTTTCAAAAGGTTAAGGTACCCCCGGAGCTGACCTTTAACACCTCCCGATCTACGTCCGATAAACAAGGCAAGATGTCAAAGAATGGCTCCGCGGGGTTACACGGAGGGACGCCAGCTGAAAGATCTCGGGAGTGATCCTCGTTGAAAGCGTTTAAGATTTCACCTGTGTCCGTCGTCACGAAACCGTCCTGTCATCTGCATGACTGCACAAAGTTGTGCTGCCTCTTACGTTCCCGAAGGAAATGATACATATCAATAACGGACACTGAACAACTGCACGCCCTTTCCCGCTGAGCGGTTGCAGAAGTGGCTCTGAGCAGCTCATCACGTTTGGTGATCAAGCTGTCAAGGTACTCCCGGGAGAGCTTCGATAGAGGGCCACCTCTCCGAACAGCCTTGTCGCATAAATTGTTAAAGTAGTGCGTACACTCTCTAGCTCTACGTTTGCCCCACTCTGTGAAAAGAGCACGCATATCCTGCTTACGGCGCTGCCACTCGCGCAAGGTATGCGCGATAGGCTGACCAAGCAAGCTATTCGCAGCGGTAACACACACGTCGTCTTACAAGAGAGTTCTGTAAATACGCCAAAAGGGATGATGCAAAACAGGCGGATGATCAAGATCAAGTACGCTCGCTGATCAAGATCGCTGACCAGGTCCATGGACCACGCGCCAAGCGTCGATCAACTGGAATTGGTTGACAATACAAATGAGCTCGCGAGCATTCCATATCGGCCGGCCTTGACCTTGACCTATGACATTGACGTTAGAGTCAACCACGCAGTTAAAGTCGCCTGTAAGCAGGACGTTCGCGTTTGATAACAGTCTGTGATCAAGAGACGAAAAAAAAGCCATTCGTTTCATTCACCCTGGCTGAGGCGTAAACGTTTACAATCGTGTCCCAAGCGGCAAAATGTACTGAAAGTCGAGTGCAATAGGGGTGAACGGATAGGCGGAAGGCCTTGAACAGACTCCTGAAACTAAAGAACATTGATAATACACATACCGTCCACCCCTATTGCACCCGGCTTTCAGTACATTGTGCTGCTTGGGGTACTTCACATCTCGTAAGAAAAAATCAAAATTTAAAACACGGCCGTCTGCATCATACGTGCAAAAGAAGTGGTTCAGACACGCACTGTTAAAAACGATCACCGCTACACCGCAGGAGTTTGGTGTGCCCAAACTCGCAAAAACTGAAATGTTGAAACGGGCTTGTGCAATATTCCTCATGGAGTAAAAGTGTGTCTCTTGTAACATGAAAATATCCAAACCTAGGCGACGTCCAACACTAACTACATCCGCCTGTTTCTGAACATTGAGGAGTCCGTTGACATTTAAGGTGGTTATCTTACCCCGCATAATGAGAAGCAGGCAGACAAGTACACAAGCACAGGCCAAGTTCATTATAGAAAAAGCAGAAACAACGAACCTAAGAGCTGTCCGAGTCCGAGCCGGAGAGCTCGTGAACCAGTGGTACTTAACTTTCTTTCGTCGCTTCCTTTGCAGCCCGTCGTCTCCGGTGTTCCTCTGCATTCCTTGATCCGTGGCGGATATCTCGCGCATGGTTGTGTCGACATCAGCGTTCGAAGGGTCACCACACTGTGACACTGCAGGAAACGAGACAGACGACGCTGAGTCGTTCACGGACGGCTCAACGGTGGATGATGATGGCGAGACCACAGCAGACCCGGAGCTGCTGTCCTCGGTTGTCGGTGCATGGCCAGTAACTTGTTCAGTTTCCGGCTGTTGCGTCGCTTGTACTTGGCCATACGTCACTGGATCCGTGGCCCTCTGTAGGTCAGGGAGCTCGGGGAAGTCTGTGCGGATTACCGAAGCATAAGATGCGGGTTCAGGGCAAGGACATGGGGGTGTCTGGTGCGACAACGCCGGCAGCGGGAGCCGCATTCGTCGGTAGTGGGCCGAACGTGGAGCACCGATTAGAAAACGGGACCTTGTAGGCCGATATAAACTGTCCTTCTTGCTCGCATCGCCGACAAATCTTCTTCACTCCAGCGTAGTCGCACTGGACGAGTGCCTCCACGACCCGGACGAAATTGGGAAGCAGGGTTCTCTCACCCATCTCGAAGACGACCTTCTTGTTTCCGGTACGCAAGGTACCACGACCCTTCCGATCCTGGAAGGTAACGTCCCCATTTTGAGCACTTTCCAGTACCTGTTCAGGGCACGAATAAGATTCTCATCGCGCATATAAAGCGGTACCATATTGCAGGTGACGTTCACAACACGTGGCTCGAAAAGCTCAATCGAGCAGGCTTGCTCTGCGACCGTAATGCCGCATTCAATGACACGATCCAAGCAGACCGCGTTCCAGGGTCAACCTCGTAGAGGATGCCACCACGACGCAGGATCCCGTAGAAGTTCCCAGGTCCCACTGTATCAAAAACGGCGTCGATGACGTCGTCCATGGTCGCGACGTCCGTTACGCGGACGGCGAAGCACCACTCCCGGAGGGGTGAGTTGTTATTCATCCTGATCCCCGCGGTGTACGCGGTACATCGGCAGGAGCAATTTAAATCGCAAAAAAGGTTAAAAACTGAAGACTTTGTATTGCCAACTGTAGGATGGGACAAGCGTAAGCTTGCCCACATCACGCTTCAAAAATAAAGCGCCACCTGTGGAAAGCAAGCGCCACCTGTGGTACGCAAGGGCTCATGGGAACTTGGAGCTGAACTTGGAACTGAAGACTTACAGCTGCTGCTCGTAACTGTTCAGAAAATTTTATTAACAGGTATTCTAGTTACATCACCTAAAGGTGGCCACTCTTTAACACACAAAACCCAAACCCCCCAAAACAAGGAAAAACCATTCTATCTATGTAGTCACACACACAATTGTCCCACTACAGTTTTGTTTTTTGTGATAGCTCCTAAGAATCATGATTAAAACCCTATGACGAAGAGGAAATGAGTGGCATGAACAAGTTTATCCTGGTTGAAATGGGAAACGGCCAGCTTTCCTACAGTAGCAGGGTTCCTTTTGTAGCACTCGTAATTTCCCTCCTCTGACTTGCACTAGAGGCTGCCACTCCCACTCTTTCCCAAGGCTTATTTCATCCATAACTCGGAAGCGGTTATGTAAAAATTGCTTAAAGTGCTGGGTGACAATATTCACTATGTAGCTGATAGATACAAAACGGCGATTTTCCCTGGTGTCACGACATCGCACTTGCCATAGAGCTTCCTCGGTTAGCGTGGTAAGAAGCACTCTTATTCTCTTTCTTGGTGTGGTCCAATCCCGAGAAGAAAAACCAGCAGGGAGCTGAAGATTATAGGTGTTGGACATCCGTGACCACGTTGCACGAGCCACTGAGCACTCCCGAAACACATGTTGGACAGTTTCCGTACTCAGGCAATGAACACATTCATCTGTATGTGTGATGCCAAACCGTGTGAGTCGGTCTCGTGTGGGTAGGACTTCCCAGGCCGCCTTCCACCTTAAGTCGTGTACTTTACCTGGCAACCACGATGCTGACACTGCCCTCCAGTTATGCTGCCGTCGTGCTTCTTCTATCGCCTCCTCATTGGAAATTCTTTCTCCTAGCTCTGTAGCCGTCGTTTTGAAAATGTCTATATTCGGGTCCAGGGCTTTTATTTTCTTGTAATGTTGCACAAGCAAAGCGTAGTGTTGGGTCGGTGTCTCTGTCTTGCTGGACTTCTTCCATGTTTCAGCTTGGAGGACGAACCTCCCCAACGGTCCCAGCAAATATCGTGCTAAAGCTGCAGGTGGTCCCTCAGTCTCGAGAGTTTGGAGCAGGCTTTTTAGTGCCAACGTACGAGCGTTGGTACCTAAGTGTGGGAAACCTTTTCCTCCTGACTTCGGGGAACAATGTAGGAAACGCCGTGCTACTAGCTCTGTAGAGTAATCCCAGAAGAAACCGAAGACCAGAGAGTGAAAAGTTCTCAATATGTTGTTAGACGGCACGCATACCCGTGCCATATGCCAGCATCTTGAAAAAACAGCCGTTTTTATGAAATAGGCTTTTTCGTTGAACGAGAAAGAAAACTTTTTTGTTTCTTGGATACATTCTCTAATGTGACGAAGCTTGTCCAACCAGTTTTCTTTTGCCAAACCATCTCTGTTCAAGATGATGCCCAATATCGTTATCGTCTCACACCTCTGTATGGGAAGTTCTTTTGCATCAAAGTTTCCAAATGAGAGTAGCTTGCACTTCCTCATATTTAGTTCTGCACCTGTGAAACTGGCGAAAAGCTCAAAAAGGTGAAGAACCACGAACACTGCATCTAACACGAAGATGGTGATGTCATCTGCGTATACCGCGGTCTTCCACACTATTTGGCCAGGGACCGGTAGTCCTCGCACAGATACAGAGTTATTTAGCATTCTAATGTAGGGGTCGAGGGCAATCACAAAAAGGGGACAGTGGACAACCCTGCCGTACCCCTCTCCCTATGTTGAAGGTTCCTCCGATGTGTGTCATAAAAAGAAGTGCTGCTCGTTGACTTGTGTATGGATGCGTTTGGATGCATTGCGATGGATGTGTTTGGATGCATTGTACGAAGCTCGATGGAAAATTGTACATCTGAAGTAGGTCGAAAAGATAGGTATGTGTTACGTTATCGAACGCTTGTTTCTGATCTAAGGAGAGGACTGCTCCTCTTCCTGTTCGATCTTTGGAGAAAGGTAGCAAATCTCGCACTCCCGACAAAGTGGTGTATATGCTTCTGCCTTCTACAGTGCACGTCTGGGATTCTTGTATTATGCTGGGCAAGACTTTCCGTAACCTGCTTCTTAACAGTCCCATGATAATTTTATAGTCACTGTTGAGAAGAGACATTGGCCTCCAAGTCGACGGGTCTTCTATGACTGAGTTTCTTTTCGGAATGTATACAACATAGCTGGTGTTGAAGTGTTCTTCCCAAGCATTTTTCTCAAACATGTCTCGAAACATTGTGGTGAGAAAGATTCGTAGTTTTGGCCAGAATACTTTGTAGAAAAGGTTTGGCAGACCGTCCGGCCCTGGGGACGACCCTGACCGCATGTTTTTGATCACCACCTCCAGTTCCTCATCGTTTATCGGGCTTTCGAGTGCTTCTTTACTTTCTTGCGAAAGGTGAGGTAGTAAGTCTGCTACATAGTCTAGAATATTTGTTACTGACTTTGCTGAAAATTGCTCCTCCGCATGTCGGAGGAAGCCTTCTTGATCTGCCTGTGTTATATCCCGTACTGCCTTTGCGTCATGCTGACTTGTCAGGTCCTGCCACCTTGTATGGCTAAAGTATCGGAGCATTTCTGCGCCACCTACATGTTGCGATCTGGCATGTTCGAGCTTGGCTGTCATTGTGGATGTTCGGAGCACTTCGAAGTATTGTGCCTTCAGCTGCTTCAAAGCCGCCTGTGCTAAAGCACATTGAATGCCTCCTCTTCGGACTTTTTGAATTTTCATTGCGATGTCAAGTAGCTCTTTTGTGCGTTGTTTTGCCTTAGCCTTCCTAAGCTCGATGAAAAGCTCTTCCAGTTCATCTTTTATGCTTTTCCAATTCGTTAACGACGGAGGTGTTCCTATAAGGCGTTCAGTTAAAAAGTCATTTACTGTGGCCACTACTTCCTGGTCACATAACAAAGCGTGCGAGAGCCTCCATGGTTTCCTTTCCGAGGCCCTTCCACTTGGTATATTAAAGGTTGTTACAACGGCTCTGTGGTCGGATACATACGTCCCAGTGATCGAGGTCTCGAAGACTTCACAGTCTCGCGCACAACTTGCTACCTCTTCAGTTGCATATAGACGGTCTAACCGAGAACTGCTGGTTCCACGAGACCATGTGCTCACAAAGCTATTGCCTTTGATTTTCCGCCAGATGTCTTTCAATGTAAATTGATCAATGATGCGAACTAGCTCTCGACTGTTCCAAATCGGGCGGCCTTGACCTTGCCCCGCAACGTCTAAAGTGCTATCTGTCACGCAGTTGAAATCACCTGCCAAAATGAAATCTTGGTGATCTAGCACAAACCCATCGAGATCCGCAAAAAAAAGCATTGGTATGTGCTGACTGAGCTGTAGCATAAATGTTCAAAATTCGCAACTTTCTCCCGGCACATCTGATATCTACAGCGATAATCCGGCCGTCAGTATCAGGAACAGCAAATGCTTGAGACTGGAGAGACCTGGTTAAGATGACAACTGCTACGCCCGTACACCGACTGGACGCCAAACTAAAGAAACAATTCACTCTAAAACGTTCGTTAAAAGTCTCTACCTGATGCACACTGAAAACGTTTGTCTCCTGTAAAAGCAAGATGTCTAGACGTGCACTCCGCGCAAAACCCATCACTTCAGTTTGTTTTTCAAGGTTGCTAAAACCTTGAACATTCAGCGTTCCGATTCGTAAAAACATTACGATAAAGGAGAGTAAAGGCACACTACACATACCCATAAACGGTTCAAGATTAATCACTTTGCATGTCTTGTGAACTATCTGACGACACACTAGACAAGTCTTCACTTAAGACATTATCTGAGATCACCACAATCTTTTTTGCTGCATGTGTCACTTCGATGTCTTGGGTTGAATCTGATGACGTTGATGTATACTGTCGCTTTTTCACCAGTCCCGCGTCTGGACTGAACTTTGCTGCTGTTGATGCGCGGTTTCTAGGCGCTGTGGGTGAGGGAATGGCAGAAATGTGTCGTCTTGCCATTGGAGTTGATTGCACTTCAGCTTTGGCTATCGGCGTTAGATGTACTTCGTTGTTTTGATTCGCGTCAGAGTCATCTTTGTCGGGAGATTCCGTTGACGAAGTCTTTGTGGTGTCTGATATTTCATGCTCTTTAATTGTATCTTGCATTGTTCTTGCCTCTGAAGCTGGGGCCAAATTAAAATCGTGGACTGATGCTGTGGCCTCTGAAGCGTCTCGCATTTCATCCATGTATTCCAAAGAAAGCTCTTGCGCACAACTTGTGCCATTTCCTGTCACATGGCTTTCTTCTTTTTCCGGTAAAGGAATCCGCGGAAAAGCCTCCACCGTTACTTCTATCCTGCGTTGTTCATCCGAAGTTGGGCCATCCCGTTCGTCGTCTCGCATTTCTCCCATCGTGGCTGGTTGTCTGACAACATCCGACAGAAGCCGTCTCTTGCGGAAACAATCCGCCGACGCGTGTTTTCCGCCACAGCGCTTGCACGCCGGTGCGCACTCTGATGTTTCATGGCCATATGTAGAACAGCGATTGCAAAAGGGTACCGTTCACCCTGCACGCATATGACCTTCACATTTGCATCGGCTACACACCCTGCGAATGCCGAAGTAGTCGCAGGTAACTCTGTGACCTAGTACTCTCAGAAAGTTTGGGACTGGGTGTTTGACCTCCATTTCTATCTCCACTATGCGGTTTCCATTCCGCACTGTGGGCCGGTCTCTTGAGAAACCCCACTCGATTTTCTTCACTTTTCCATTAGGTGCCAGCGCCCTCATTAAATACTCATCAGGTATAAAGACAGGTATGTGCATGCATGTTACCCGAGTGACTTGAGCCCCCAACGACTCCAGAGTGGAAGGTACTCCGGCTATGACGATGACACCTTGAGAAAGTAGTTTCTCCATGGCGTCGAGACGAGGAACTGAGATTTGGAACTCTGTTCCGACCACGTGTTGAACGCTAAAAACGCCTTCTACACTCACCACTTCAGCCACACCATTGATGACGTCTACCAGGGAGGCGTCCTGTGGGGCGTTGACGGTGCAGACCAGTGCCTTCGTGGGGATGAACCGCGAAGTCATCTTTACCCCGGCAACTTGCTCCTGCAAGGACCGGGGCTTCCAATTAAAGCTCAGCTCCGCCGATTTTCGACTGCGACAGAATGGAGCCATGCTTGGGCTGTGCGTTCGTTTCCGCACAGGGAGCATACATGTGAAAAATTTTCACCGATTTGTTTGTAGTTTTTAAGAAAACATTTTTTTAAATTTCCCTGGCACGGCGGTCCTCTGGTCGGCAAACCCTGACCAATCCCGGCTTCGTCCTGGCTTAGCCGCGCTCGTGGCTTGGCTAACGCCAAATCGTCGATGCGATGGCGGAGATCTATGGGCGAAGGTGAATGTTTTGGGTGTGTTCCGTGATAATTGCTGTCGTTAATAGCCTCAAAGATAGTTTTGCTGGTCTTCTTTAACAAGCCTTACAGGATGGCCTCGTTGTGCAACGACGGCCGTCGTGAGCGGACATTCTGTGCCCGCACTGTGCTTCATGCTACCAACAAGACCTAACACCTAACGTGTGACGTACTCGTACGCATTCTCAATAGCTTTGGCAGCGCACTATGCGCGGACTTGCTGCGCGTGCAGAAAGCACCACCAAAGCTATTGAGAACGAGAACGAGCACGTGCTCGAAGACGAAGAAACATGATAAAACGGTGCGGTGGTCCCCGATAGCTCGTGACAGCTATTTCAGCACGATACAGCGGACATGACGGAGTGTAAACACAAACTGGTTGCCAGGCAGAGCTGGCTAGGTGTGGCTATCCAATCCGCGCAGTTCCAAGTATGACGTCACAAGTGGAACCGCCGCCCGGTAGTTTTTCTCAAATTTCTCACGAAGGAGTATGGAAATTTGGAAAGCAATGTGCGTTTATGAATGAAGTTGGGACCACGGTTCTGAATATCACAACGTCTTCATACTTTCGGCACAGCAGCGGAGCTGCACTTTAAGCAGAAATGACCTTGAACAAACGAACTTTGACCTTAGCCAAAAGGCCGAAAAGCGATCGAGCGAGAAGCGATCGAGCAGCTCGTAACTTTTCTTTTCTTTTCGTTTCGTTTCGTTTCGTTTCGTTTCGTTTCGTTTCGTTTCGTTTCGTTTCGTTTCGTTTCGTTTCGTTTCGTTTCGTTTCGTTTCGTTTCGTTTCGTTTCGTTTCGTTTCGTTTCGTTTCGTTTCGTTTCGTTTCGTTTCGTTTCGTTTCGTTTCGTTTCGTTTCGTTTCGTTTCGTTTCGTTTCGTTTCGTTTCGTTTCGTTTCGTTTCGTTTCGTTTCGTTTCGTTTCGTTTCGTTTCGTTTCGTTTCGTTTCGTTTCGTTTCGTTTCGTTTCGTTTCGTTTCGTTTCGTTTCGTTTCGTTTCGTTTCGTTTCGTTTCGTTTCGTTTCGTTTCGTTTCGTTTCGTTTCGTTTCGTTTCGTTTCGTTTCGTTTCGTTTCGTTTCATCATGAAATGTTAGTGCGGCGACTGCCGCGAACGGTGTGTTGCAGTCTGCCCACGGCCACATATCATCAGTGCTAGCTATTCAACTTTGCCGGTGTGGTGGAAGCTTAACAATAAAAGTGTCCGCCTCTCACGCCACTTAGCGATACGCAATGAAGACGACGTTCCACTTTTGAGGACTGAAATAAATGTTGATCATTGTGCACCCTTAAAAATGAACTTCACTGGATAGCACCATCCTACGCTCTTAAAAATGAACTTCACCACATAGCACGCTCCTAGTCAACCATCATTCCGAATGACGTCGTTGTCTCCCCTGATTTGTTGGAAACGGGGGGCACACTTATGGAGAAATGCTAGTTGTCACAAAAAGGCGTACGCCCTGCGCTTTCCGCAAATCAAGAATGATGGAGGTATCTCTCTGTACAATGGGCGGCTTTCAGCGTGGTATCTGATGAAGCTTCGTCATCCCAGATGACAACGTCGTCTCCCTTGATAGCATAAGTATGGGAGGCATGCGCCTTTTTTTTTCATCAATTATGCACGACATAAGAACAAAAAATATAAATAAAAATAAAGGCTCCCGTTCTCGATAAATCGGCCTAGAACGCTGTCATTGGGGATGATGGTGGCTAGGAGCGTGCTATATGTTGCAGTTAATTTGTAAGAGTGCACCCCAGTGCTCCACACCGCAGCGCTCCCGGCGCAGTGCACCACAGCGCTCCCGGCGCATTCGTTATCATCCATGATAAGAGCGCACTATCTCAGCTACGGAATCACAGAACGGTCAGCGTCAAAATGTCAGTCGTGTTGAGAAGGGATACCAAAGCGTCTCTTGTGGCTGTTCCAAGTCTTCCTTTTTCGTTCTTTTTTATACTTTCGTGTTAGCGCCGAGAAGCAACTGTGGCTGTGAGCCGCGTACAGACGTGGACAGATGGAGAGAGGACAGCAGGAAGGAGTGGCGGACAGGGGGGTTAGTATGCGTCCTGGGCCGACTTCAGGGGCAGCTGTGCCGACATACGTCTGGAAAGTCTTCGGAAAACCCAAGGAAAACCTCAGACAGCACAGCCGGTGGTAGGATTCAAACTCACCACCCCCCAGTCAGCACGACATCAAAGAACGAGACGTCTTAAGGCGCCAATATACTCCGACGTTGTCCGCGCGCCGGCAGACGTCCACTGCGCCAAGTTAGCTGAACTACGCCAGGCCAGGAACACGACACGCTATACTCACATGCGAAGCATCGTGAAACGGTACGCCCGCGCATGCGTCGTGCATGGATCAACATACGCGGCAGCTGTCGGCGAGGCGACGAAGCTGTCAGACGCGCGTCCATATCCAAACGTTGGTTTTGTGCGCGATGGCATGCGATGGAGTCGGCATTATTTTTCCGAATTTGACAGGGGACAGAGCAGCATGGACCACCCATCCTCTTCGGCAAAATCTGCTGCGAGCGTTGCTGATTCATCGTCTGCGGCGCAAGCGGAAGCGTACGATGTACATTCGGGATATATTTGACAAACGCACTGTCCTCGGGGAATACCACCATCTCGTGCAGGAACTACGAAATGACGACCCTGAGTACCATTTCAAATATTTCAGGTAATTAACTTTGCAGAAAACGTTGCGTCTGCAGCTCAATTGCGTTAGTGTGACTACTGCACCAATTTGAATGTGAATCACACCTTGCAAATTGCCTGCACTGGTTTGTTAACATTTTTACAGAATGACTAAAGCATCATTTGACCATTTGCTTGGTGTTGTACGCGACCGGATTCTCCATGCACCTACACATAGGAGGCCCATCCTCCCTGCAGAGAGGCTTGCAGTAGCACTGAGGTAAATTTGGTTCTGTAGTCTTTTTTCTTCTACTTTCTGTTCTTTTTTTCTCTCTCTCTCTCCTGGGTTGTTCGGGGTCAGAGGCCGTTACCACCATGTTCAAATCTTTCACCAGGTTTTTGTCGACCGGAGGCTCAATGCAGGACATTGCTATGAGCTATCGAATGCACCGATCAACTGTCTCTATGATCCTCAAGGAGACATTGCCTGCAATATGGGACTGCTTATCACCAGTCGTACTGAAGGTACCCACGAGAGCTGCGTGGGAAGACATACGAAATGGCTTCGACACAAAGTGGAACTTCCCAAATGCCATCGGAAGCATAGACGGCAAACATTTTGCCATAAGATGCCCCGACAAAAGCGGCTCAGACTATTATAACTATAAGGGATTCCACTCAGTGGTCCTGCTCGCTGTAGCAGATGCAGACTACAGGTTTATTCTGGTGGATATCGGGGCACAAGGCCGCCTCTCAGATGGTTCTGTGTTCAGAGACAGTGCAATAGGGAAAAGCTTTGAGCAAAGCACTCTTGACCTGCCAGCGAACATGTCCAGGTGGCCTTTGTGCTTGGTTGGAGACGCTGCATTTCCTCTGCGCCCATACCTGATGCGCCCTTACCCTGGAAGGAACCTGACAGAGAAGAAGAAAGTGTTCAATTACCGTCTATCAAGAGCTCGACGTTGCGTGGAAAACGCATTTGGGATTCTTGCATCCAGGTGGCGTTCATTTCTTGGAACTGTTGAAGGTGATCCGGACTTGCTGACAAGCATGATCAAGGCAGCAGTGTGCCTTCACAATTTCCTTATGTCAGATAGTGTGTACTGTCCAAGCGACTATGGTGACACAGTGTGTGGTGAGGCACTGCAAGAAGGGTCCTGGAGACAAGTTATAAGAGAAACTGTCAGTCACAACCGATCAACTTGTAACCGCTCTGCACCAGCAGCCATGGCGTTGAGGGATGACATCGCTACCTATTTCATGTCCACAGAGGGCTCCCTGCCATGGCAGCTCAAGGTCGTAAGGCGAAGCTGAAACAAAAATGAACTTTGTGAAGTGTACCGAACTGAAAACTGACTTACACATGTATTTTGAAATCTGCACTCTATTAAACTATAATGAAAGCAGAGTTCTCACACAAGCAAGTGTTATATTTGCTCGAATAAAAACCTAACAATACATAATAACCATTAATGATGAGAGTGAAGTTAGCCATTGACAGAATGGCGTAAATGCAGGCTAGCTGGTGGATAAATTCCATGATAGGCAAGCCTGAGCGATGGGCAAAACACGTAAACAAACACAAACACGAAGGCTCAAACCAGCAAAACGTTTTGCTGGTTTGAGCCTTCGTGTTTGTGTTTGTTTACGTGTCTTGCCCATCGCTCAGGCTTGCCTATCATGGAGTGAAGTTAGACAGCGAAATGGCAAACTGGATAACGACATACATGTCCTGTTCTGTGTATCGAGGTGCTGACAAAACAACAAAGCACATATTCACAGCTCATTCGTCGTATTCAGCAATGAGCGCCATAATCTTTGCCTTGCACTGAGATGCTTGACGTGTTGGTAGTCTGTCGAGTGACATCCCAACAGAGAGTCCAAATGCTTCATTCTCAGAAATTTTTTTGTCTAGGCGGCACAACAGCTGCTCCTCGAATGCCTCTGTGTTACTTCTTCTTTTCTTTTGCTGCCGCGAAATCCCTTCCCGCTCCACTGTTGTTGGAACTGTTTCAACAGGTCGTGACGATGCTTCTGTATCTGATGGCGCCGAGTCCATTAGGGGTGGCGGTGTGTGCGATGCTTCGCCACGTACTATTGAGTTCAGTATAAATGCTGCCGTCGGCTGTACCGTATTCGTGTGATCGTCTGGTCCGTTGCAACCCGGTCCTGGCACCTCTAGGTTGGACACTGTCCTGATGCAAAAAGGAGAAACGATGAGTAACTGCAAAAGGGGGCACATTGAAGAACGGGGTACACTGAAACAGTCAACTTTACTGGTTCCATTCTGGCCCAAGCAGCTCCACCTTTCGGCGGTAGCATAGCTCCATACTTCGGCTCCATTCAGAACAGTGCTGCTTAGAGCGGATCATCCCCAAGACAACAAAAAGTGGTTTCTGGCCTCGGAAACAAATTTTCTCTGTCTACATTTATTTTCCCTTTGGTTGGGATTGTTCACACAAGAAGCACGAAAGTTGGGACATCCTTGGAAGTCCTTCCGCAGTTTTAGCTTCTCAAACTCTAGTAACTTATGACGTCTCCTTCGGTGACAAAATGGCATTTACCGGTGGCATGCTGCTATGGGGCAAATTGCAGCGAGTGTTTCAACTTGTGGTATTTACATCACAGAGAAAAGCAAGGAAAAACAAACATTGAGCAAAGCAAAGCAGAGGAGAGTGAGGAATAAACTGAGCCCAAATGTTGCAGTGGACGACTCCACGGAATATTACATTCTGGTGTGCCAAGAGTACGAAATAAACCAGGAATAGGCTAGGTGTGAGGTTTATAAATGCTGGTCACACTGTGATTGTAGTAACAGAGTTTATAAACGCTGGTCGCACTGTGATTGCAGTAACAGAGTCCCATTATATATTTGACATGAGTGCACAGCAAATCTGTAAATCCTGTCTCATGCAATACCCAATTGTTTGAATACTGCTAGTTCGTTATAATGTACGGTTTTATAGGGGGTATATAATGTATGTGTTTCAACATATTACATGTATAATGTAATATGTTGAAACACTCTGCCTTCTGTTGCATATCAACAGTTCTTGGTCATATAGTCATGAAATACTATTGTCGTTTTTATTCCGAAGTATCTTGAGGGATCAACACAGCAGTTAGTACACTGAGACGCATACACCCCCCAAGTACGTTTAGTTGTTAGGACGGTTTTCTAAAGAAATTATTTACTTGCCCCCATTTCCCTACTAGCCTGACCGCTATATATGCTCACTTTCGGGGACGTCCGCAGTCTTTATAAAATTCCATGGCCTGGAAATATTCCCATGTCCGCCTCGGAACAAAACCGCTCCCACTTGCCTGTGTTACCTCAACCGCCTTCTGCTCTCGGCTGTAGCGATCTCGCAGCCTTTTCCATATTTTCTGACACTCATCCGCTACAGTCACAAACGAAAAAGGTGTGCTATGTTATTATCACACTGCCAAAAAGCAAAGGCTCACAACAGAATTGTGTTCAGAAACGAAACGCAACTTGCCTGTGCGAAGTCCGCATGACGACCTGATGATTTCCCAGGCGTTGTTCTTTCTCATCTGGTCGCGATACTCCATGCGCTTTGTATCGTAAACGCAAGGATGTTGCCGAACTGCCTCTATTAACTTTTCGACAACATCTGCAGACAATGCTTGCACTTGGTCACCGAGTTCGCTGGAGGCCGCCATGATGAAACGCAATGCACTCTGGTCTAGCGACCACCAACCAAGCACGGCCTGGATAGAACAAGTTCTATCTCCGCGCCGATCCCGCCGAGGCAAGCTGGCGGACGCCGGGCGCCGCTGCGTCTCGGGTACGCCGGAGTATAGTGTTTCCATGCTCGCCGACGTGACGTCGCATTGACGCGCGCGCACGCTACGTCGGAGTATATTGGCGCCTTTAGGGACAGTTCCCACTTGGCGACGCCCGACGTGGCGTCGTGAGCGGGCGGCGGAAGTAGAGGCACATTTCCGCCGCCCCGTCAGAGTGCACGATTTTCATGTTCCCACCACAGCGGCATTCCGTCGTCCAAAGCATACGAAAACTCAAGAGGCGTGGCCTTTCTCTGTCACCTAATTGGTAGCCAGCTGTCGTTCTCAGCAGCTCTAGCCGACCTCGTGAAAGAAGGTCGGCATGGCACGTTTTTTTACATGCGACTAGCCACAGAGTTATTCCGCCCTCCGATTGGCTCACTGTGCGCAGGCGTGGTAGGACATTTCGAGCGGGTGACTGCTTCGCTCCCGTTTTCTTCTGTAACTGTGACGGACTCGTGGAGACGTGGACGCTACTTGAACTTGGAATTATAAATTGCTGACGCGCTCGTTTTGTGAAGGCATTACCAACCGGTTTGCTTCTTCGGTCTGTAAGGACTGTGTTTTCTCTAGCGCTCGTTCTTAATGCTGCGACGTCTCTTATGAAAACCAATAACACGCAGGCCTATTTGTTTTTGCTTTAGTATATTTAAAGAGATTGAAACATTTGTTGTACTGAAAAACAAGCTTTCGGACGGAGTCTCTCCTTCATCAGGCACTTCTTCATCCTTCTTCCTCGCACCTGATGAACGATGAACTCCGCCCTTAAGCTTGTTTTTCAGTAAAATAAATGTTACTTACTTACTTACTTACCTTACTCACTTGCAAGTGCTAGACTTCTCCCATTTTTTTGGCTGTTAGTTTGCTTTTGCTTTGTAAGAATCGCCTGCTTAGCGATTAACAAGACGACGCCGGGCAAAGTTCACAACAATGAAGCTCTAACGTGACATTTTTCAAGTCAAGTGCGAAGATTTTTAGGAAATGTATAAGCTTTATCATCACAAGTTGTAGTATTATTGGAAGTTTTGTACACTTTCAAGATGAACCTTAGCAAGTACGAACTAAGGAAGGGCGTAGAGAGTGGAATATATATTAACGTGGTTTGCTCACATTTTAGCTAAACAACCCGTTGTTAGGAAAGTTCAAGTAAGCTTACACAGCCTCGCTCAGAGTGATGCGATATACAACGCATACCTCCACCCAGAACTGGCCACGTCTACCCACGTCTTTGTGCGCCACGACGGCACCCGTAGACCTCTCCAGCTTCCGTAAGACGGCCCGTACCTCGTCCACGCCCGCCAAGGCAACACTGTGACCATCCAACTGCCGAACCGCCGAGATGTCCTATCCATCGACAGGGTGAAGTCGGCCTTCCTCCTGCCGGACGCCCCGGCTCCTGCGTCACGCATGCCCCTGCCAGAACCTTCAGCACCTTCGCCGAGAAGGGTCCGGTGGGCGTCCGCCCCGCCTTCGGTGCGACTCGTGCCGTCGCGACATTAGGTCCAGGGGGGGGGGGGGGCGCTTGTAGCGGCACTGTGCGTTAGCCGACGATGAAGATTTCACCAGGCCCGTGTTGCCCGCGCCCACGCTCTTCTGCACCAGCCACCCAGTCATTCTCATTCTTTTTTCCAGCTGTTCGCCAGTAAACAGCCTAGCCCCGCCTTACCCCTTCGGTCTCCTTCACTCTCGGCCTAACACTATAAAACGCTGCGGAGTGTAGTTTTCAACTGCTAAATAATTTGTCCGAATAAACCTTCAGCGGACTTCGTATCATATGCGCTATAACAGCGCAGCCTACCGTACTGCATTTTTTTTCTGGCTTTGTAACTTTCTAGACGAGTGATGATGGCTGGCGATGGCCGTACTTCTCAAGGGATATTTTTTACGCTACAGCGCCTTGTTCCAGTCTCCCTCAATTCACAATGACGAAGGAGAGCATAACTACACACGAAGATGCTGCAATCGAGAGTTCTGTTCAACGTGACCAATCGGGCGGCTCGTAAATGTTATTGCAAAATGCTACAAAATGAATGGACCAGTGTCAATTTGCAAAACACCTTTATTTCGCAGCGCCAAAGAAACGTCATCACTCCCAATGACAGCGTCCCTTGCATTCCGGTTGGTTACTGCAAAACCACAAGACAAAATTGCTACAAAATAAATAGTGTAGTGTAGCTTTAGAAAACGGTTTAAAGCATAGATTGAGAAGTTACGGGTCAAAAAGAACTCGTTACAAGTTAGGTTTCCGTGTGCAAAATCTAACTAAGTTCATAACGAAGTTCTTCAGCCTGAAATGTAGCTCGCAGTTACTGAGTTACTTAAAAAAAAGAAGGAGTTACTTCCAAGTTACTTGGGATACAAAATAGCATTACGCAGGCGCAGCGCGTGAGCAGTTGAGTTTGACCTTGAGCTGCCTGCGGAGGAGTGCAACACGCTTAGATCGTTTTCGTTTGTGCCCAACAATAGACCTCTCTCTGTTTGTAAACAAATGACGTCATAGTGTTCGACAGTGCCACAAATTTGGTAGAATTGAACTACACTCGAAGCTAGAGGTGAACAAAGTCGCGCCCGAAAGCCACCGTCTTGAGGGGATTACAATATGGTCCCTTAAAGGGACGTGACCCTCGGTCCTGCTTTTCTTTCAGTGGGAGGCAGGGAACAAGTGCCCGTTCGTGGAACCCAGCCCGCTCCCTCCGATTTGTTTCGGTTTCAGTCTGTCTACCAATGTCATGATAACGTTTCTCTGGTGGAGGTCTATTCGAACGCTTTGTATCTTACTCCCTGTGGACGCACAGTGGTTCAGCTTAATTTCAATGGCAGCGGTTCTTATTTCCTGAATAAAATACTGTCATTGATTGAATATCACGTTTTATGGCAAAAAATATGGCCATGAAGGAACCGGAGAGAAAACAAGAAAATATTTGGACGTCAGTGAAAAGCGAGTTAAAAGTAACTTGGCACTTCAGTTACTTTGGCAAAGTTACGTGAAAAAGGAACCAGTTCCTCTGAAAGTTACCATGGCGCAAAAGTACCGAGTTAAGGTACAAGTTACCAAAGGAAGGAACTTAGTTACAGTAACGAGTTACCTCGAACTCTGGTTTAAAGTGGCACTACGGACTAAACATCGTGTTATCAGAATCCTACAAAATTTATGTTACTGATATCTTCTTGTCGCACTTTACATTCCCGCAAAATATTTTGGCTCTATATGACGCGAAAACTAGAGAAAATTAATTTTAATTTCTGAGAACTGTGACATCACGTCCCGGCGTCCCGCGCCCGGCTCTCATCTGGCAACGTTGTTGCCCTTCGCGGCTTCCGGGGGTGGCTAACTTTTTGCACTGCGTGAGCGGAGCCCCACGTGACATATGATCCGACCGTTCCGCCCTTGGAGGAAACACAAAGGAAGGAGAGAAGACATCTCTCCCATTTTCCCCTCTTTCCATCAGTGGCACGTGACTTCTCCACCACGTGACCCTACCCAGACAGCAGCGTCGTTGCTAGGAGACGAGTGTCCTCTCCAGAACTTGACATCATTGCAATTTGTGCGCTTATGATGACCTCATTCGGTCGTCGCGTCATCGAAACTTGTGGAGGCTCAGCAGGTCTTCAAACATTGACAGAAATGCACAGTTTTCGTGAACAGCCATGAACTTTTGCGTATGAAATGCTTGAGGCATCTTCTTTTCATCGACTGAATAGCATAAACGCTGTTTTCTGAGTCCAGAGTGACACTTTGAAGAGTTAGGACGTATGCTGAAGAAGTTCCCACACTTCTGCGCAACTTCTGTAGGACAAATGTAAATGAGTGTTATTTTTATGACGTCATCTTGTATTCAAATTTTTCTTGAAAGGGGGCAAGAAACGCGCAGAAAGTCTATACTCCTAATACAGAAAGTCATATAAACGTGACGTCACGGGAGGTATTCTATGATAGGAAGGCGGGAAAAGTGTTTAGAGAGCCAATAGTGATGGACCTGGGCCTTCTATATCTCCTGAAATCTAGGCTTGACGGCGAAGTCCTTCTAGAGCTTGTATCTCAGCAACATGTAGAACAATAATGTTTTACACTCGTTATAGCTTTAATGGAAGATGGCTGGCATGTATCGCAATGCACGCATAATATGGATATCTAGAGGCAGCGCACTAGACGGATACAAAAAGCACTAGATAGGAAAACTGATTAATATGAATAAGTATAGCGTAATGAGCATAATATAATGAATGCAATGGTACACATTAGTGAGACCGTTGCGGTCCCTTTGAATGCTGCAGGCCGACTTTTGGCTCAAAGACACACGCTTCTGGGTAGTTGATTGATTCATTTCCGCTGCGTATGAACAGCGTGGTGTACGTGCGTTTTAGGCACTCGTATTCCCCCAGTCTACAATGTTCCGCGAAACATACATTGTTCCCATTTTCGGATCGAAGTTTAGATAAGGGACGCATCATTGAACTGTCTCACGTTTTGCTCACAGTATCACAGTACAGTAGACTGCCGCTGCGCGCCTTCGGTTTTCGTTTTAATCTGTTTTTTATACTTCGTCGCTTATGTCCAGGGTTTACTTCTGAACCGGCACTGGTATGAGTTCATGACTGTCGTATGACCGAAGGTGGACCTTTCCGGCTGGCACCGGCAACGATGATTTATCTGTCTCAGGTATATGTGCGAGATTGCCGGGGCACCTTAAAGAACCGCAGGCGGTCAAAATTATCCGCAGTCTCGCCCCGCGGCACATATAGCATGTAGCCATATAAACTGTTGGGGGGTCTCGCCTTACGTGTAAATTTATTTTCAATTGTTATTATCTGCCTCAGACTATTATCCTCATTTGGAGAGCGTTGGAACACACACGCGAGGGAAAGACAGCGATCAGGTGATCGGAGTTCAAGCACATAAGTTTCATAAGTGGACGATTAAAGTACCACTACGGACTAAATCTCGTGTCTTCAGGATCCCACCAAAGTTGTGCTACTGAAACCCTTCTTGTCTCACTTTACATTCCTGCAAAATATTTTGCTCTGCGTAATGCGAAAGCTAGAAAAAAATAATTTTTATTTTTGAGAACTGTGACGTCATGTTATGCTCCAACGGAGCGCCCGGCTCTCATCTGGCAACCTTGTTGCCCTTCGCGTCTTCCTGGGGAGCTCACGTTTTGCACTCCGTTCGCGGAGCCCCACGTGACATACCCAACGGACCGTCTGACCTTGGAGAAAACACAACAATGGGAAGCCATCTCTCCCATTTTCCCCTCTTTCGATGAGCGTCATGTGACTTCTCCATCACATGACCCTGCCGGACGCCGGCGTCGTTGCTAGGAGACGAGTGCCGTCTACAGAATAAGACATCATTGCAATTTGTGGGCTTATGATTACGTCACCCGCTCCTTGCGTCATCGAAGCTTGTGGAGGCTGGGCAAATCTTCAAAAATTGGCACAAAATGCACAGCGCTCGCAAACAGGATTGAAATTTCGCGAATAGCATCATTTAGGCACCTTCTTTTTATGGACTAAATAAAATAAACGCTGTTTTTCGAGTCCGGAGTGGCACTTTAAGGAATAATGATTAGCCGTTTCCAGGACAGCCAGTGTTACCTCCATGAAAGCTAGTCTTAACCTATCTCATCTCTCACTTCGACGCAGTGTTACTCGTCTTTGTCTATTTCACAAAATACCCGGGCAGCACAGCCGACGGGACCGATATCGGTGCGCCAACGGGGAACAGTCTCTTTCGACCGGGGCTCTGCTGGCTTACGGTACTGGCGCGCCGCCGATTTTGCAACACCGTTATCGGGCCGGGCCAGTATTGGCAGTCGGTACTCGTGTCCCATGCCTTCCCGATGTGAATTTGATGCACTTCGGACGTTGGTACTGGCACTACCCACTGTCACTCAGTTGTTTACTTATATTTATTATATTATGCTCCAATTTTAGCATCCAGTTCTGATAAGCAAGGGATCACTTACAAAAACACATGCTGCATGTTCTACACACTTTATTGATTACAAGTTATCACACGATGAAAGTCTATTCGCTGCTGGTTTGGCTTGTGTCTTTCTTTTGCGGGCTTCTCGTCCTCCCTCCCGGTCAGGTGCGCCGGCTAAGTACCTCCCAATTCTTTCCACGATGTTGTGTGTTTCAGTAGTACCTCTACAGGAAACACGGTAAGCAACAGTATCTGACCACATTGTTGTAAGAAGGGAGTTGCCTCAGGACAGAAGCCGCCGATATTTCGAACAGAGACTGTTCTTCTTCTCCCAGAAGAAGAACAGTCTCTGTTCGAAATATCGGCGGCTTCTGTCCTGAGGCAACTCCCTTCCTACATCTCTACCGGTTCGCTGGATTTCTACCCATCCACATTGTTGTAAGGTGTTTGAAAAGTAAGTGACATACTCTAATGTTAGCATACAGTTCGGATAAGCAAGGGATCAGTTGCAAAAACATTCAGATGGATAAAGAAGCAATCAAAGAGGGAAAATTCTCGGCAAGCATCATCGAGGCACAATGATGTCGGTATGATAAACAACAATAGAGTAGAAACACTATTGCATAACCTGAACCACAATAGTAAGCGAGCATGTTGAATGCGATATGATACTCACCAGTAATGCAGGAGTAGACTCGCAATGCGGGAAAGTCTTTTTTTTTTCTGTTGTGGCCCCCTTAAGCTGTATTGAAACGCAACGCTGCTCTGTATAAGATTTTTCACCAGGACTCGAGCACTTTCAGTCAGCGAGTTTCCGCCCAGACGAGAGAGCTTTCCAATCTGCAAAAGTTGAACTGTTAAAAAAGGCAATTAGCAGAAGATAGCAACACGATTTCGTTCTAAAACACATATTACCCAGCGCTATCGTGCTTTTTCATCAAATGCAGCATTAAGAGAAATACAAGAGTTAAGTTACACGAGACTAATCATGACTGTACAAGAGTATTATACTACTTACGTGGCAGGAAACTTACCAGGTATACATTGGCTTGCTCATCTGACAGTGACGTTTCAAGATCAAGTAGCTCACTGCATGTCTGAATTGGGAGTTCGGGAAAGTTTGGCTTTGCAATTCCTTTCTCCTGGGAAATTCTTTCGATGAAACGTTCCATTACTTGCAGTCGTTGATCAAGAGATTTCACTGCCCTCTTTATGTCAACCAGTAGCAATAATATATTGCGGTCATCTCCTAGAGAATGATCAAAAGTGAGGGATCTAATTATCATTTCTCGCAGCTGTTCCCATATTGCACCTCGAACGCAGATGTTCCGAAAGCTACAAAATTCCAATAACTGTGACCAAGAATCACGCATCAACTGTCTGTATCAGCAGTGGCATTAGCACCTCGCATGATTAGCAATTGCAGCAGGTTCTGTTTTTTATAGATATATATATATATAGACAGAGAGGGTACCATCGAGTGCGCGTTCGCAACGCAATGAAGCAACATAGTGACGTTAAATTACCGTGGAACCTTCGCCCCATGTCTCGAATCCTACGGCCTCGACAGCAACCAATATCACATACAGGTTCGTTCCACAATAATGCCACAGATAATAGGAAAATGCAAACGTACCTTCCAAATACTTGTAGACGCACACCGCCGAGGGTCAACCGTCAAACCTGGATGGAGGAGTGACGCCGCGCATGCGCGGCACAGCGCACGAGCGGAGCCCTGGCACGATGTCGCAGTTCGGCGTAACCCCAACGCTGTCGGTGATGTGTTGGAGAAGCATCGGGGATGGATGCGAACTTTGTCGGCGTTTGGCGTAACCCCAACGCCGTCGGTGATGCGTAGGAAAAGCATCGGGGACGGGTGCGAGCTTTGTCGGCTACAAGGCGGGGACGGGCTGGTGCGCGACATCCAGTGGGCACCCGCAGATAACCAGTAGCCCCGGGAGGCTCCCGATCGTTTCCCAACCCGCTGTGCTGCCCGGGTATTTTATCATAGCGATATCTTCGGACGTTCTTTTATTTCTCGTCCGTCACATATCTCTTCACCGCTGGACCATGAACAGAAGGTTGCCATTCCCTTTCGCACTACTAATACACGCTCTCGGTCATTTCTGCCCACAACTTCTTTCGAGTGGAACCACCTTCCCGGCTCTATTTCATCCATTACTGACCCTTCCTTATTTAAGAAAGTTCTTTGTGATCATCTGAACGCCACGTAGTGGTTGTTTTTGTCTAATTGTTCGTTGTTTGTTTTGTGTCTCTGTATCCATCCACTTATATTTGAACTTAACTGTTACGCCCCTCCCCTCTCTAATGCTAATAAGCCCTGAGGGTATCATAACTAAATAAACAAATTGTGTACAGTGTGCTTCCATAATGCGTGATTGCGATGTTTTCCATTCTTGATGTTCTGTGTCCACATACATGTCGAATACTTGTGCCACAAGTGTTGCAATTTTTACTACGTGCTTACATTTAGCGTATTTTTAATTGTCTTGTTCGAAGTAAGACATATTTTTAAAATAACGACTCCAAGTACCTCATCTAATGGCAAGTACCGTCTTATTCAGCCTTACACATATGCCTCCGTTTTACTTTTTTTGACAGACAGTACAAGACTTCATGTATGCTGTCTATTACAGCTTAGAAAGTAGTTCAAAGAAAAGGGTCCCTTTGCCATGTCGACCTCACCCCTCATCCACGTCGAAATTACGTTGGTCTTTAAACCATTTATAACTGTTGAGGTAAGCAAGATGGATTTAAACTTAGTTGGACTTGTTACCTCAAGCACAGATACTTATAATTTCCTTTATATCCGCAAACTGTTTTTGCATAATGCTATCCGCTACTGATATCGGGGCTTACCTTCTTTTCGGGTCCAGCGGCTAAGACACCGAGTCGCTGAAAAGGCAGAAATAGGCTCTCATAAGTTGAGAACTGACTCGACCATTGTCACAACTATGTTCAGAAGCAGTGGAAACCAACTAGCAGGGAGTTTTTTCAACCCAGGAAAAGCAACAACTACTTGGTGAATGACATTCAAATGTTTGCGTTGTTGTTGACATTACCTCACCGATCCCAAAGATGCTGTCACGAAGATTCTGGTCGACCTAGGAACGTAAAAACACAATGCGCAATATTAATTATCAGAACATACGTTGATGGTTCACTTCGTCATTAGCTCCCGCCGAGATGTTCCGCACTCTCATTATAATCGTCAAGCGAGATGATTCAAAGCGATTTGGTAAGCCTCATAGAAAGCACAGCAAATAACTTCCAGTATGTTAGAATGAAATTAACTTCTCAAAGTACAACAGTTATAGTTCTTTTCGACAAAGTATACAACTATACGTGTGTTATTTGCAATGGATGTCTAAACCTCTGGGTGAGGCGTTTCATTGCCGCATGATCAGTTTAGAAGGTTATGGCTGCAGGTAACAGATTCAGAAATACTCTAGAAACAGAAGTTGGACAACACAACACACTCAAGACCAAGCAGCCACGTCTGATCTGGGGAGAGTTTCACGGGGGGTGACGTTTAGAACACGTTAAAATATATTCATATATGTATACATATATTATCAATATCGTAAAGGGTCTCTGACCAGAAGCTGGAGAGCCTTTGCCGCAGTGGCTACCGATAGAATACACAAAAGCAACATCACATACGAAAACGCATGCCTCAGCACCTCGTAGTTTTCGTAAACTCGAATTTTGAACATCGCGGCTCACGCTGACGCTGGCACACCTAGCGTCAAACCAAGAAAACGTACGCATATATAGAAAACTCATCTGGTCCTCTCTCTGGGATGACGTCAATCGCCCATGCAATCAGCGCGCAGAATGCTGTCACGTGATCGAGCACTACAACAACAACTTTCAGCAAGGACCAACATTTTACGCCGATATACTGTTGTCACAATGCCTGGAAATAAAAAGTATGTATATACTTCGAAATCTACGACCTGTTTTATAACTGCGATAATCCAATTAGCGACTTCCGTGGAAGGAGGAGCTACGAGGCTACGAGCTACGACGACTTTCGGGATCCAGCGCGCTGTTTCACAGCAGTAGTGCAGTGTGTCTATTTCCAAGTTTTCTTTATTTATATCTTTTGGAACAACGACCAATTTATCGAGGTACACAGACTTCATTTGACATGCCTCGGTTGTGTCGTCAAAGCGAGATTTCTCGGCGGGCATTCAGTTCCGTACGATACTGCGCGTTCAACCGCAGCGGCAGGTATGGTTGGCAACGGATTTTGCCAATCGTATTTGAAGAATGCAGACTATGAGACGGACCCCTCAGTTTGAGTACAAAGAACCTCCGCCTACAGCACTCCGCAGTGTTTTCCTTGAATCTATCTTCCAAGACTGTTGCATCTGGGCGTGACGAGGTTTGTGTCTTCCGTATAATTTATACAGTGATTACTCTCCTTGTGAGAACTACGTTGTGGCATGCAGATGTTAGGAGACCATTTACGCCACAAAGAAAAAAGAAATTCAAGTTTACGCACTAAATCAAAAGATTACTGTACAATTCCGAGTGTTGTTGAATGCAGCCATGCCAATGCAGTAAGCAACATCCACGTACGTAAAATGAAGCTGTGTACTCCGCATCTAGGGGTAACATTATAATTGTCACAGCAGTGTGCACCAATGTAGTTCATGCCTTCCTTGGACAAGATGTAGGAACCAAATGTTGGAAATACAAGGCAGGGATCAGGTACAAGTTTTCTCCTATTTGTTTTCCTTATAATAGGCAGCATACTGCACATAGTAAAGAAGGGCTCTGGATTCTAAACAAACGCAGTTCAAGTCCTTAGTTTACCCCAAGCTGTACTATTCCTGTCTAATCTGGGGAAACACCACAGAGGGCAACTACAATAAAATTACAGTGCACACACACACAAAAAGGAAAGAAAACCTGGTGTACACTCTTAAAAATGAACTTCACCCCGTAGCACGCTCCTAGACAACCATCATCTCGAATTATATCGGTATCTGCCCCGATTTGTTGAAAGCGAGAGGCGTACGCCTTTCTGTGACAATTCTGGCGTTCATAATTCTCACAGAAAAGGCGTACGCCTCCCGTTTTCAACAAATCAGTGCAGATAACGATATCATTCGAGATAATGGTTGGCTAGGAGGGTGCTATGCGGTGAAGTTCATTTTCAAGAGTGTACGTCAACCATGTCTACAGGTGCAATGTGCTGAACCCTCGTTGCAAAGAGGCCCACCAGGGGTGCCAAAGCAATCCATCCTCAGCTCCTTCAAGACATGCAAAATACAGTAGACAAAGTATTCACTTGGAAATCAGACATTTACACAAAATTTCCTTGCAAATTCAGGATCTTTTAGCGCCATCCCAAACACTTCCTATTACGGTGTGAAATCTATCACTGTATCACCTTACAAGGTTCCACTGCTGCGGACCAACTACGGAAATCAGCAGAAACCGTTCCTCTTCCGAACGAATCTGTCAGCTGATTGGAAACGGCCTTCCTGTGTCCAGTTTCAAAACAGAGTTACACAAACTTGTTGAAGTGTTATTAGAGACAGGCCACTCTGTTATCTATTTTTTTTTTGTGTGTGTGTGTGTGTGTGTGTGTGTGTGAAAATGTGCACAGTTCGGTGCAATTGTGTATTTAATTTATGTGGTTGTGGTTTGCTGTATGCTCGTAGTGGTAATATCTCAGTTATCGCATTTATATGGCTTTTTTTTTAAACAATGTTAGGGTGATGACTTCATGGAAGTAGAAGGAACAGGGGAGGAAGACATCTGGCAATGGTCATGACAGTTGTCCGTCAGGTACGGGACCAATTTCTTTTATAAATGTGGTATATAGCGTGCAGTTGTATATAGCGTGAAGTTGCGTGAAAAGTTTTTTGTTCCCTTTAAAGGAATCTACAGGTGGTGAGCATGCGTAACGACTTGACATATCTCAATACAACTTAGACCTGCCTGTTGCACATGAGATGTGTGACTACTCTACTTACACACACAAACTTCTGCAGGTTCGATGCATGTATATTTTGAAACATGAAAGACAGAGTGCTAAAAATATATCTGAGGAGAAAAATTGAGCAGTTCATTGCAGTAATTCTATCGATTTATTTTCAGCATTTTGGGAAAAATATAGTTATGGCAAGATTACCTGTGTTGTACTGCCAGACCATCTGCTATTGGAGTTCAATGTCCCAGTTATTATATATAATAGCTGTTTGAGGCTATTACATATTTATTATGCAAGTTTTGTGCCTGTGAGTTCCTGTAAATGTGCTCTGCGGTGATCATATTAGACAGAGAGCTATGCTTGTATAATAACAGCGACTAATGTTCTCCTGCCCATAAACCTATTCCTAGGGTACATCTGCACCCTTGGAAGTCACTGGAGAGGCGTGTTAGCTTAGCTCAATTGGTAAGGGCCCTGGATCGGTAATACAGAAGATGTGGGTTCAAGTCCTACTACTGGCTAACCTTTCCAGTGACTGCCTTCTTTCATCATTCATTTCTTAGGCACTTGATGCTTTGTATGTATTTGCCTTTTCTATGTGTTCCAGTCTCAGAACATCAACTGCCATGTTCAAAAGAAGTGGAATATGCCTCTGCAATCTGGAACCCATCCCAACATCTCTTAATCGACAAAGTAGAATTTGTACAGAACCGCACGGTTTGTTGCTCGTGATTGTCATCCTTTTTCCAGCGTCTCAGCCATTAAAGCCAAACTCTTTCTTACTCCTTTGATTACCAGATGAAAGGTATCAGGCCTGGCATTCTTTCATAAGTTATATTACAGTCACACCCCTCCCCACTCCACTTACTGTCAATCCCCTCACAAGATACTTCCAAGACTTGATGACTCGCACAAAGTACTTGCTCCACCTACACAAACAAAAAAATTCCTCTACTCTCCGCACCAGCTGATGGTGTCAAACTGGAATGACGTTCCTGCCCACATAGCATCAGAATAAAATGTATTTTCATTTATTTCCAAGTGCTATGATCGTTTTCAGATCGAATGAATTTCTTTGTGGTGCGTGAACGAATTTTGTGTACATCATTTTGGTATTTGTCTTTTTTGGATAAGAAACCTCCCGCATTTATGTAAATCCCTTCACAAGGGTCTTTAAGTAAACAAATGAAATGAAGAACTTCGTGATACTTTCATAATTGGAGCATATTTAATGCATATTTTAAAACAGTGGCTGCTAAAAATGTGTCGGACACCGTTACAAAAGCTGCCGTCTGTATCAGGTAAATCATGATTTTTCCCAGAAGCCCAATAATGTATAACTCTGCATCACATATGCTATTTTGGAACAATCTCTGCAGACATATTATGAAAATATTATCTGAGTGCCACAATAAACTATATGAACCACATTTCATGTTACATCATCTTAGACTAAAACATGCCTATTTGAGTATTCGAGCAGCCCAAGATACAAAGCTTGGTTCCTCAAGGTCTACATCCTATTCGAACTGGGTGTGCACTTTGCACACAAAAGGAAGATTGAGAATGAAAAAATGGCTAGGAAGCAAGCGAACTGGGGTTTTACATCATGCATGGAAGATTGAGGTTTTCGATAGTCAACTTGTGTAGTGAGCACTTCTGGAGGACTGAGAGCAGGAACCGAGGTCACACACAGGGTAACCTGCATAACAGTCTGATTTACTTCCACATAACGATCATTAAAATACTTGAGGTGCCTAAACAATACTATTTGGGTGCTATCAGGTCATTATTATAGTTGCATCATTAGTCTACAGGTGAAATTGCAAGGGCACCCCCTGTAGGGGGTACTTCCACCTAGTATCTTGGGTATTTAAAGCAAGTAGTAGTTACTATGGGAAAGGCTTTGCGTATCCTGTTCACCGCGCAGACTGGTATAACGATTCTCTTGTTTTTTTTTCAAGTTTGTGCAACATCCATCCCACTAACTGTTGGTATGTAGTGTACGTATCTATTTCCTGTATGAGACACGCAAGCTTTGAACAAAACTAAAGCTAGTAGGGCGCAGAGTATTAATTCAGCTGCACTCTTTTTGAATAAGTGACGAACAATAACGAAACGTTCAGAAAAACTATTTTGTATTGAAACCAACCAGCATGGTTGTGCATGAGACACGTACGCTTCTTACTTGTGAATATGAGCGCTAGGTTGGTGCTGCCCTCGAAGTTCTAAATATGCTACTTTAAGAGCAGCTCCTTGCAACATAAGCACTCGACTTCTTTCGGCATTATTATGCAATGAACCACTCCGGCCCCTTTACACGGCGCCGTCAAACATGAAATATACACAAACTGTTCATGTGCTTCATCGTGATGGATGCTGAAAGCTCATCTAACAATCTGTCGTTGGAACTTCCTCTTCATGCTGAAGTCGATTCGCGGCTCAACATTTCAAAAGCAAGGCCTCCAAACTCTGCTGCACCTAGCAGGTGCCTCTCAGCTGCTGAACGGTAGCTGAAAAGATGACTTCTCGACTCCGCTGTGCGTCCGCGGCCATATTGAAAAAGCACCCAGCAACACGGAAGTTGCGGAAACCTCCCGAACTTCCGGTGTGGACTTTCCACCAATAAACGTCGCGGGCGTTTGACGTCATACACATGGGAAAACCACTGCATAATAGCTAGAGTTTTGCGCTGATCGCACGAGTTGAGGGCAGAAATCGAAACCGCTTTTCGGCTCCTTGTTTGGAATAGTTGGCGGCTCCGCAGAGACGAAACGTTTCAGTTGTAACTTGGAGGCACCATGTAGGTTCGTTATCCATACAAACAAAGACATTGACCAGGTTCTGGTCAGAGACCCTTTAAATATACTTTCATCAAAATAAGCAATAGTCTGCACACACTAGCTTGAGCTGCCATTATATCACACTCTCAAAACAGAGCTCTACGGTTTAGTACGCTCCCGTTCTCAGCAAATCAATGGAAAGAACGATGTCACTGGGGATGATAGTTGGTTAGATGCGTGCTATGTGGTGAAGTTCATTTTTAAGAGTGCACCATGATCAACACTTATTTCAGTTCTCAAAAGTAGAACGTCGTCTTCATTGAATACTGCTTAATGGCTTAATGGCGTGAGAGGCGAAAACTTTTATGGATAAGCTTCCACCACGCCAGCAATGGTGAACAACTAGCACTGCCCAACAGCTAACGGCATATTGCACTTATGTAACAGGATAGTCATGGAGTAAGAAAAAAAAAGGTGGTGTTATCTAGTTCTCTTGCTCCATACCTCCATAGGTACCTCCCCTGCTTGATGGCAATACACCCAGTTAGGTTGTTGACAAGAGACACCCCCGTTTTCAGCAAATGAGGGGAAAGAGCGATATCACTGGGGATGACGTTAAGCAGTAACCGCAGGTGTAGCAGTACGAGTGACAAGCAGTCGAGACGTGTGTCAACATTGCATGAAAGTTAAGTAGCTGTCTCACGCCCAGTCGGACGTCTTGACTCGCGCACCCTCACCTTTTATGCAAATAGGCAATGTGGTGACTACGAGGGCAACGTCACGACTCACGCCCTGGGGGAATGTGACTCCTGGACCGACTTGCAAGGGAACTGTGCCACATATGTCTGAAAGCAAGAGAGGAAAACTCAGACGGCACAGCCGGTATCTCTCTGAGGCCGACAACGGCGAGCCCTTTCACAAGCATCACCACCATCGTGATCCCACGAGACCACCTGAAGTCTAAACACAGAACTTCATCGCATAGCACGCCGAAGGAAGCCAACCATTCTACAGGTCGATGCCTTTATTACTCCTGATTTGTTGAAAACGGGACGATAAGCCTTTTCGAGAAACTTAACTGCGTAAGTGTCCCGACAAGGAGTACGACTCTCGTTTTCAGCTAATCAACAGTGTTAAATGCATCATTCTGTACCGTGGTTGGCCTTCGGCGTGCGATGCAGTGAAGCTCTGCTTTTAAAGTGCCGGCTGTGCTGTCTGGGGTTTTTCCTGGGTTTTCCTCAGACGCTTTCAGACATATGTCGGCACAGTTCCCTTAGAAGTCGGCCCAGGACGCACATTCCCCCAGGGCGTGAGTCGTGACGTTGCCCACATACGTGAGGCCGACAACGGCAAGCCCTATCACCACCACCACCACCATTTCTGCTTTTAAAGTCCGTGACCTCGTTCGTGACACTTGCTGTGAGAGCACTCGTGACACATTCTTCCAAAAGTAACAAAAAGCTTCTGATTGTGGCACTTGAGCAAATAGTGACTCTTTTTGCAAAAAGTGAGGCGTGCAATGCATCACAAAAGTGCCACCATGTTTAAACTGACGAACCGACTTCAGCTTTATCACTGGCGAAAATGTCTCCTTGAATTCAATTCCTTCAACTTAGGGGAAGCCACACGCGACCAGCCTGGCTTTATACCTGTCTAGATACATTTCTTCCGGAAGACCCATTTGCTCTTGATGACATGTCGACACCTCGGCCAAGGAGCTACCTCCTGCGTTTCGTTGTTTTTCAGGTCTCCCTTCGCGGTGGAGGGAGGCGAAAGTGAGCTGGTCCTTTAGATTTTGGAGAATTACCTCTGGATAACGCGATCCGTCCCCGGGTGGGCAGTGTCTTTGAATGAGCGGCCGATAAAGAGATCGTCGGGGCAGTATCGCCTGCTCTAAGCTGTCCTGGGAAGATTTTTCTTCAAATCTCATTTGTTCTCAAATGTCCTCTTGTATGACCTTTCTCCGTTCGGTTCCGTCAGGCGCTGACAGTGCTCCTTCCACATTTCTTGGATCAGGCATGAAATTGCTTATTTCTACTGCAAAGCAGGAATAACTTTGCTTTGGCTTGGCGGCTAGCCGTTCGAGACGCCTGGGCAGCGCTGATTGGGGACCACGTTGACAGCTTGGGACAGTGACGACGTCAACAGTTGGAGGGCACACGTCTGCTGGCGCTGGCGCAACCTTCGACGGTTCCACTGGAGCTTTCGTAGGGTTTTCGCCGTCAGTGCTATCGCAATCCAAGCGTAAACTCACGGCGCCATCGCTGAATCCGGGTTTACAAGGAGGGGTCAGCGCGTTGTTCATGCCCGTGTACGGAAAGCAATCTTTGTCAAAGAAAACGACACGGCTGACGAAGAAACTCGGTTTCTCTGTCCCACAACTTGTACCCTTTTACGCCCTCGGGGTACCCGACCAACATAGATTCTACTGCCTTGGGGTCCAGTTTGGACTGTCGACGCTGCTTCTTTATGGCCCAGGCTCTGCATCCACATACCCTTATGTTGCGATACGGACTTGTTTCCCAAACCACAGCGCGTCTGGCACCTGCCCGCCCACCGAGATCTCGGAAGCTCAAAAACAACCGTCACTCTGCTCCACAGGAGCAGCGGAATCTGACACTGAAGGAAGCAGTGCTCCGGCGACTCCGAGATGCCGCAACACGGGCAGTGATCCGTGCGACAGGTATCGAAGCGGTGTAAACGCCCACGGAGCGGCAGGGCACCATGAGCCTGCTTCCACTTGAGACTCGCAGGATGAGCGTTCAACCAGCCAGCCATGATTCGTCGCCAGGCACTCCTGGAAGGGCCACCCACGGCACCAGGCAGGGAGGGAATCAGCAGTGCCTCCGTGAGTGCGGCGTAGAAATATGTGGCTTCCCAGAGAGAGACGTCAGCGTCCAGGGACATCTGCCGCACGCGTCTGGCGGCAGCTATGCAAGCTGCGAAAAGGAGGCGAATGAGCTCCTCCTCTCGGACGGCTGTCAGTGGTGCGGGTGAACCAGCATGACGCAGGAAACAGTGCACCAAAGCTCGCGCTGGATGATCAAGACTGTGAAGCGCCTGAAAGAGAGCACTGATCTGAAATGCTAGACATCGCTTCGTGACAACCGGCACGCCCAACCTGGCCCTATCACGCGTGAGATGCAGATGTGACCTCCTGCCCCATTCAAAGGGACCAGCCCACAGGAAACGGAAGACGTTGCGAGTTATGGCGATTCCAGTTACTGCAGGGGGAGACATCAAGCGTCGAGGAACCATAGACGGCTGTTGTACCAAGAGGTCAGTAAACGGGCACAGAAAGTGAGGGCCAGGTCTACGGAGAATAGCGGAGGAACGTTTAAGCACTCTAGCCCAGTTTACACAAGGTACCCCACTTCCATCGAAGATGACACCGATATTTTTTTACACCTTTTGAGGGTACGCCATAGGCGGCAACGCGAGAAGGTTGTGCATTAATGTAGACGGCACCGCCCTTAAACTGGTTGAGTTGTGCGCCAGACACTTTACAAAAATCGTCGAAAACCTTCAGCACAGGTTCAAGGCAAGCTTCCCTGGTAGCATGAGAGAGATAATCATCTGCATGCGCGATAACAGGAGGGGGGCAACCACCAGGCAGCCTAAGAGGGATAGGGAGGGAGCTTAAACGAAGCAGGAGCGGGTTGATTGCGACAACGTACAACACAGGAGAAACGGGACAGCCCTGCAGTACACCCTGCGTAATTTCAATCGGACGCGATAGACCACCTGCAACTTAGACCAGGCTTTTCGCACCGAGGTACAACACTTCTGCAAAGCGAATGAGAGCCTTAAGCTGTAAGCATGGAAAACAGATACGAATAACGCACTCTGTCAAAGGCTGTCTCAGGTTTAACCACTGGATGGCGTCACGAATGGCCATCCTATGGAGGACCGATGACCTTGTTATCGGCCGCGCCATTCAAGGACATGGCCCACCCAGGGGCGAACCGCGTTATCAAGGGGTTCTTCTCCAAATACGAAGGACCGTCTCCCGTTCGCTTCCCTCCACCGCGAAAGATCAATGCGCGGATTTGAAGGGAGACCAGACCTATGGAGCGGTACGCATCCGCATCCTGCTTAGTGCGACGACTGCCTTATCTGCCCACTGCTACATATCATCAGTGCTACGGGGCGGTACGCGTCCGTCTGTATTGTTGACTGATTAGATGAGTCGTTTAGCTTATCCTTATCGACTCCTGCTTCGTATTGCAACTGTAGAATGGGACAAGAGAATGCTTGCCCGTATCACATTATTCTCGTCTTATCGTCTCCTGTTCAGGTATTCCGGTATCATTGTGTATTGTAATCAAGCAAGATACTCATGACACACAAAATAATCCTTGCAGCACATTGTTAGTGCGACGACTGCCGCAAACGCTGTGTTGCTGTCTGCCCACTGCTACATATTATCAGTGCTAGTTATCCAACTTTTCCGGTGTGGTGGAAGCTTCACAATAAAAGTGTTCGCCTGTCACGCCACTTGGCGGTACACAATGAAGACGACGTTCTACTTTCGAGAACTGAAATAAATGTTCATCGTGGTGCTCCCTCAAAAATGAACTTCACCACATAGCACGCACATAGCCAACCATCATCCCCAGTGATATCGTTCTTTCCCTTGATTTGCTGAAAACGGGGGCGTAAGCTTTTTTTCCCCTTACTTGATGACAATACGCCATTTTTATGGCATTATACAGTTCATAATTGCCATAAAAATGGCGTATAAGCCGTTCGATTTTCATCAAATCAACGGAGAGAACGCTGCCATACGGGGTGGTGCTGGTGGTGGTGGTAGTGACGTTTATTAAGAAAAGAAACCTGCGGCAGTATGCCTGTTCAGAATAGTGGCGGCCAGTTGCATTCCCTAGGGAGGGAGTAGTGGGCGGAAAGATTAACCTATGTAGTTAAGAAAGTGGAAGGGGAGGGGATGATGGTTGGCTAGGAGCGTACTAAGCGGTAAAGCTTTGTTTTGAGAGTGTGATATGATGGCAGCTCAAGCTATTGTGTGCAGACTATTGCGCAATTTGATGAAACAATATTTAAGAACGAAAAATGACCATTATTAATGACCATTAGCTAATCACTAGAACCACATAAATTCAACATAAACCGAATCGATAAAACATGGTTGTGGAACAACTAGATAACAGGATAGCAGTCGTCTTCAACTGACAGCGGTAAACATGGGTCTGGGAATCGCCATCTGATTATCTTACAATACTCTTCACAACCACCGTGCAAAATATTTCAGAAAAAATCGCATCGCGCGATTTATACTCCATTTTTTTCTAGGCCGCAGTAGGTTCTGAGTAAAGGCCGCAGCGAGCTCTCGTGTGACGTGCATAAGAGCAAATCCGCAAGTGACTTGCGCATGCCTATTGCGCGACAGTTGGTTGTCGCGTGCTAGCATTTGCCCATTATGATGATTTTCAGTAGCAATCACACGTTATGCGGAGTAAAATGTAGAGTAGCGTCAATGTAAACACAGGTATCACGACGCAGCCTAGGGTTCAGTACACTCATAGGAAAAAAAAAAACACCTCTCTGCATTCCCAGCAACGGCGCAGTCCTGCGCCTCACTCTGTCCATTGGGGACGTCATGGTCACGTGACCGATAACGGGCGTCGCACTAACAATGTTAAGCGTAGGCATGCCACCGTCGTGTAAATAGACGGCGATTGATTTTCATCTGTGACACCTAAGTAATCACTGTGAATGAAACCTTTTCCAAAAAAAAAAGCAGGATGCGGATGCGTACCTCTCCGTAGCACTTTTGACTTGCTCTTTTGCTGTGGCTCATCTCATAGAGTCAGCAATACAACACCTTCGGGAACATTGCTCCAAGGGGCAGGGGCAAGGGGCTCCGATGCCAATACATATGGGGCAGTATTGATTACAATTGTATTGATATTGATTAAATATTGATACACACCCGGAAAACAAAGCTTCACCGCATAGCAATGCTCTAGCCAACCATAATTCCAAATGACAACGTTCTCTCCCTCGATTTGATGAAAGCTCGGGGCGTACGCTATATGTGTGTCAATCATGAACGCCATAATGCCACTGGTGGTGGTGCTGACGGTGACAGGACTCGACGTTGTCGGCCACAAAAATGGCGTACGCCCCCGGTTTGTAGCAAGTCAGGGGAAAGAACGATATCACTGGGGATGATGATTGGCTAGGAACGTGCCATGCGGTGAAGATCTGTTTCAGAGTGCACTGATCAAACACTCATGCGCGGTATGGCCATCCAATTGGGCTGGATGAAGATGCAAAGAGTACGCATTAAATTCAATGAAAGGATGCAGACAATACATTTCATATAGTTCACGGTTTTTTAACAACACGCACGAAAGAGGGAACCTCGACGCAGTTAACACAACCTATATAGTCGTGTTCAACCTAAGAAAGGAGTTCCGCGGCTGTTGTAGCACAACTTTAACGTATTCTTATTAGGCTTATATAAGGAAACATGTTTTGTCGGACGTAAGTACTACACGACTAGATTGTATGCAACGTTTCAAACAGTATGTTTTCTGGTTTGTTTTTCTGGATGTCGATATCAGGAGGAAAAGAGGCGATGCCGTCCTTAGTACTATCTATACTATAACTATCCCTTATAAAAAAAAAGGTGTCTAAATTATCTCGGAATTGTATACAAAAAACTAGACAGGGCAGGTACAAAAGCCAGCTTTTATCTAATCCTAATCAATTTCCAATGAATATTTGGAGAGCAATTTCTAATGAAACTATACATGGTGTTTGCTCTAACGTGTCCAGGAGTTATATTTGAAGATTTAAAGCGAGCGATAAAAGAAAAGCAAGTGGTACTTTTCTGCTACTTGAGTAAGAAGCAGATACTGCTTCACTATAACACCTCTTTCTTAGTCAAGTACCTGAAAAGTGGCGTCCGTTTCTCTTGTATCGCTCGCTTTAAATACAATTTCTGGACACGTTATAGCAAACACCCTGTATACAGGAAAATAGATACAGGTCGTAAATAAAACGAATAGAATACGCTTTGATCTTCAATTTAGTTTACAGCTTCGATACCTCGTAGGATACGCAGGGTTTGCACCTAGCCGATGCAGTGGTTCGATAACCTTTTTCTTTTGTTTGTGTCTGTAACTTCAGAAACCATGAATAATGCATTTATTTCAGTGCGACATCGGAGAGCTGCTTTCCCACTCGCAATCCCAACAACGAACGAAGAAAAACAAAAAAAAAAAGACTTGTATTCTCATGAAGCAGGAGAGCTATCTACGGAGGTAGGCTGCTTTACACAAACAGGAAGACTAAAAGCGCACTATTATGACGAACCTGTGACGTGCTTGCAGAGGAAGACATACACTCTAAGACAAAAAAAAGAGCAATTTTACTCCTTTTGGGAACTAAATGCACTGCCACAAAAAATAGTCCCGTTAGGGAGTAAATGAATGCCAGGGAGCGGGGACTGCATTTCAAGCTCTGTTCTAAAAGTCCCAGGTGCATAATTCGTGTGCATGCATGAGAATACTTCGCATCAAACGATCAACCGTCATCTATCGAGTGATATAAAGTCTTGCGACATACATAGAGCACAATGTGCGAAGAAAGAAGCGCTAACTGTTTCTTATTCTGTGTGGGTGGAACATTGCTAAGTTGACTGTGTTGTACAGCCTTATGCCGTCAAATAGACCGAGCGCACGTATTTACGTAGACTGTTGCATTCGGAAGGCCATTTTCGGAGTTCAGTGACTATTTGCAGTCGCGGGGAGTAAATGTCGGTGTTAGGGAACTAAAATAGGGAGTACTTGCAGTGTAGGGGACTAGAAGCTGCAATTACTCCCCATTTTACACCTTTTTTTCTTAGAGTGTACTGGTACAGCGTACAAGGTAACGGCTTCGCAATATGCGGAGCCGTGTTCACTTGAGAAGTTCACTTCATTGCAATACAGCTTGGGACAAAAGCTTGCGGACAACGCGAGCGGCGTGCTCTTTCCTCGGTGCGACACCCTAGCGGCTGGTGGAAGCGGGCGAGTTTACTGCATCGGAGGGGTGAAAGTGGCGCTGTTAGTGACACACAGTAGTAGTTCCGGCTCCGCTTGGGTGTCTGGGAAGTGGAAGCTACCACTGTGTGTCCCTAACGGCGCACCTTTCCACCCCTCCGAAATAGTGAACTCACCCGCTTCCGGCAGCCGCTAGGGTGTCGCACCGAAGAAAAAGTATGTCGCTTGCGTGTTCCGTAAACATTTGTCCCAACCTGCACTTCAGCCCTGGTTTATACCTTTTCAGACCTATTGCATACGTCTCCCTCTGACATTGTAGAAGCAGTGGTGCAATATTAAAAAGTATAAGTGATAAGTAAAAAGCTGAAGTGATAAGTCACAATAATGCAATTAACATTTATATCCATGTTCATTCGTGCGCACATAATTACCCGTATTCACCAACTTACTTAAACCATTGGTTTAGTGACGTCGGGTTTAAATCGATCACGTGAGACTTTCGTTCGCCAATCCTGGATCACCACCCCATGCTCTAGAACCTGCTGCTGTGAAGCCAATGGCACCGCACATAGCGAGCTTCTTGCACGGCGCATGCGCATTTCGCCAGAGTCTCCCAGAAGCAGTTGTGACCGGTAGGCCTAATCCCCGGTTCACGAAGAATTCAACGACAATGTATCTGTCCTCTCTATGTTGTTCCAGCCTCAGAACATCAGTTTATCTCACGAAGAAGTTTTCATCAAATCTTGGCTAAGGTTTGGTTGATAGATACTAGAAGCGCCCAGGAGATTCATTTTATCGCAATGGGATGAATATTCGCCTCAAATATTCCATTTCGATCATCCACCCAAGCTACTTACCGGTGGTTTAAGACCCATGTATTTGAATAGGACGTATTTTAAACTACACTCTTAGAAATAGGTCTTCTATCATGCCGTCAAGAGCTGCCGTGTCTTCTACAGGTTTTCCCGCTCATTTTAATCCATTGGTCACTCAATTTAATCCAAGCGCTACCCAATTTAATCCAAGCAACACTTGTAAATGTATTCCGTATGTATTCAGTCATGTCATGACTGAGACTTTCATGATTTCGCCGATGTGTCATGAGTTTATGAGTACTGATTCAACAACTCAGGGGATTTTGCAGCGTCATGGGGTGTTTTATGACTTCTTTTTGTCATTATGATATTTCATGACTAGTTTCATGTTGTGTGCCATGAATATTTTTATGGGACTGCCACTGCTTCAAACAGTGTCATACAGTGTTTTATGACTACGGAACGGTCATTACGGCATTCAATGACTATTTTCATGACTTGTGCCATGAATAACTTTTATGGGACTACTGCTGCTTGAAGCAGTGTCATGCAGTGTTTTATGACTACCGACGGTCAGTACGACATTTCATGACTATTTTCATGATCTCTGCCATGAACCGATTTTATGGGACTACTGCTGCTTCAAACAGTATCATACAACGTTTTATAACTACTGATGGTCATTATGACATGCCATGACTATTTTCATGATATGTGCCATGAATCGATTTTATGGGAAACTGCTGCTTCAAACAGCATCATACAACGTTTTATAACTACCGATGGTCATTATGACATGCCATGACTATTTTCATGATATGTGACATGAATGAATTTTCTGGGACTACCGCTGCTTCAAACAGTGTCATGCAGTGTTTTATGACCACCTACGGTCATTATGACATTTCATGACTATTTTCATGACATGTGCCATGAATCGATTTTATGGGACTACTGCTGCTTCAAACAGTATCATACAAAGTTTTATAACTACCGATGGTCATTATGACATGCCATGACTATTTTCATGATATGTGACATGAATGAATTTTCTGGGACTACCGCTGCTTCAAACAGTGTCATGCAGTGTTTTATGACCACCTACGGTCATTATGACATTCCATGACTATTTTCATGACATGTGCCATGAATCGATTTTATGGGACTACTGCTGCTTCAAACAGTATCATACAACGTTTTATGACTACCGATGGTCATTATGACATGCCATGACTATTTTCATGATATGTGCCATGAATCGATTTTATGGGACTACTGCTGCTTCAAACAGCATCATACAACGTTTTATAACTACCGATGGTCATTATGACATGTCATGACTATTTTCATGATATGTGCCATGAATCGATTTTATGGGACTACTGCTGCTTCAAACAGTGTCATGCAGTGTTTCATGACTACAGACGGTCAGAACGACATTCCATGACTATTTTCATGATATGTGCCATGAATCAGCTTCAAGGAACTACCACTGCTTCAAACAGTGTCACACAGTCTTTTATGACTACCGGCGGTCATTATGACATTCCATGACTATTTTTATGATATGTACCATGAGTCTATTTTATGGAACTACTGCTGCTTCAAACATTGTCATGCAATGTTTTATAACCACCGATGGTCATTATGACCTTTCATGAGTATTCTCATGATATGTGACATGAACCGATTTTATGGGGCTACTGCTGCTTGAAACAGTGTCCTACAATGTATTACGACGACCGCCGGTCATTATGACATTCCACGACTGTTTTTATATTACGTGCCATGAACCGATTTTAGACGACTAATCCACAGACCGACCGCTGTGGCGTCGCTCATGATCTCAGCTGTCACGCGACGTAAACCCCCAGTTATTATTATTATTATGATCATTATTAATGCTGCTAGAAAGGGTGCCATATAATGCCTAATAACTACCGATGGCCGTTACGATATTCCATGACTATTTTCATGATATGTGCTATGAATCGATGTTATCTGACTAAGGTTGCTTCAAACAGTATCATATGGTATTTTATGACATTATGGCATTCCATCTGCTATTGCTAGTGCAGTTTTCTACAAAGTATTCGTGGCTACTGCTTGTCATTGTGACATTTCATGACTATTTTGCATATACGAGTCAAACTTTCGGCTACTGCAGCTGGTCCAAACGGTGTCAGGTGATGATTCATGACTACTGCTTCTAGGTATGACATTTCATTTCAATTTTGCATATACGGGTCTTAAGTTGAATTTGTGGGATCACAGCTGGCTCAAACAATATCTCGCGATGAGTTATATGTATGACTTCCCATTTCAACGTCTTTATGCGTCACACTAAATTCCAGTACGCTTATGTTTCCATAGACCAACGATCATAGATCATATAGGTTCAGTTATGTCTTTGATGTACGTACTCAAGTTCATAAAACGTTCAGTCTGTAGGCACAGCCACGTCATTGTCAACTTTATAACATGAGATACCAGCAGCTGAATCTACAGGAAGTATGACAATACCGCTAAGCTTTCTTGAAGCGGTGTTCTATGAACGAAGAGAACAAAAGCGGAATCCTTGCACTTTTTCTTAATTCCTACATCTCAGCCCCTTGGAGAGCTTGCTCAATATAGCTGAAGTGATTTCTGTTATGCGATGCACAATCCATGCGGTGTTTGCACTGCATGGCGTGCTGCGCCGCATCGGAAAACACGAATTTCAAGCTTAAATTCGGATAAGATTTCCTCAATCTGATTGAAAAAGGTGCTATACGGTGGCGGAAATTTCACGCAATGTCCATCACAGTGTGTTGCTTGATGTGCTTGCTTGTGCAGAGGGGCATTATTCATTGCCAATACTGCCACGACCAGCTCCCGAGGCGTAGTGGTGCCTTCTACGCCGGGACTAGGAGGTGACACAGGTTCGAATCCTGTCACCGGCTTTGCTGTCTGAGGTTTTCCCTGGGTTTTTCGAAGACTTTCCAGACGAATGTCGGCAGAGTTCCCCCTGAAGTCGGCCCAGGACGCACACTAACCTCGCCTGTCCCCCACTTCTTCTTGCTGTCCTCTCTCCATCTGTCCACGTCTGTACGCAGCTCATAGCCACAGTTGCTTCGCGGCGCCAACACGAAATTAAAAAAATACGGCCACGAGACCATATACTAGGTATTGCACTAGGTGAGTCCTCCATTTTAGCGCATTTGTGAAGAAAACGCCGCGTCGGTTCTAGCCGTGTGTCTTTCACGCAGTGTCGTCTGCTGCTCTTTTGTCGGCTTTGGGCGGAGCTTCAAAACACCACCGAACAACTTAGCAGACGACACGGCGTCGCACGCCGTGTCGTCTGCTAGGCTGTCGTCTGCTAAGTTGTTCGGTGGTGTTTTGACGCTCCGCTAAAATGGAACTCGTGGAGAGCTCACCCGGCGCAAGAAGAGAAAATGAAGTGGAATGCGAGCGGCGGCGACCAGGGCGTCCACGAAAAGAACCCGGTGAACCTCTGCGGCGGTACGCAAGATTATCGCAACAAGATAGAGATCGCTTGCTGGATTGTCACAGGCGCGGTGGCGATCTCGTTTCGCTGTCTGCCACCTTGGGGATCAATTGCATTTTGCACATACATACAACACATACAACAAAAAAGTGTTGTTATCTAGTTCTCTTGATCCATACCTCCATTGGTAGCTCTCGTGCTTGTCGACAGTACATTCTAGTTCTCTTGCTTGATGACAACGCACACCTAGCTTGTGGCATTGTAACGCGGAGTTAGTATCTGTCCAAAGGGGACTACCTCCATAGGTAGCTCTCCTGCTTGACGACAATATACCTCATTAGGTAGGTTGCATGCTTGATAAGCATACACACCCCGGTTTTCAGCAAACAGCAAATCAGCGGAAGGAACAATGTGACTGGGCATGTTGTTAACCAGTAACCGCAGGTGTAGCAGTACGAGGGACAACCAGTCGAGACGTGTGTCAACGTCGTCGCAGAAGCCTTTAATGGCGTAGAGAAAAGGAGGAACAACAGAGCACCAGCAGCACCACCACCATTGTGATCCCATGAGACCACCTGCATTCTAAACCATGGTTCCCACCGGTCCTTAAAACCCTTGAAAACCCTGGAATTCGAAAATGCCATTTTCAAGGTCGGGAAAACGCTAGAAATTCACCATGGTCCTTGCAAATCCTTGAATTTATGCTGTTGTTGAGCTCTTAAATTATATGAACCGCAGAAAACGTGTTTTCTTTCTTTTCTTCTTGATTTTGTTCCAATGGGAGCACCATTACCAAGGGGATCATTTGCGAACTGCCCGCAGCAACAGTTTCGGAACGACGGCAGCTCGACCCATCGAAACCGACCTCAGTAGCTGGAACCGGAAGTGCATTGACTTGCTCCACGTGCGTTTCTTCGTGACGCTCTATCGTCGTTCGGGTGTGTGGTGGTTTTGTTCACGAACGCTGGCATTTATTGCCATAATGTGTGTGCAAATGATGTTCCCTTGTTCACGCTTGTTGCTGCTGACGTGGTTAGTTTGGCAACCGAGCATGCTGGCAAGTGCACTTTTCAGCAGCGTTGGCTATGGTGCAGTGAGCACAACTGGGTTGCTCCTGACACAGCAAATGAGAATCGAGCAAAGTGCAAGGTTTGCGCTAAAGATATCGATTTAAAGTGACAGTCGCATCCGGAAACGGGTCTATCAAATTGATACCATAATGTTCGGTATCGTTCATTGGTCTATTTGACCAATTTTCATGACTGGGAACTGCTTAGATATTAAATAGGCGAATTTTAAAGATCAGAGCCGCCTCCGCAGCCGCGGAGGCTCCAGCGGGACCGACATCAACGTGACGTATTTATCTAAGCGAACCAGAGGGCTACGCTGGCTGGGAGCAGTCGACCGTGTTGTTATTGTCTCCAAGTTCGTCTGCTCTGCTTTCGACACGTGTGAATAATGGGAAAATCGCTGACATTTCTTTCACGTCTGGAAGCTCCGAAGTGATCATGTCAGGTGGTGCACGTTGTTACGGTCCTGGTTATATGAAGACGCCCACAGCTAACCCAGTGGTATTTCACGAGCCGAGGGACCGCGAGACGAAGCGAAAGTGGGAAGATGCAATTTCCCGTGCAAACCCTGACTTACGAGAAAACTACGCGTCTGTTCTTCGCATTTTTCGGACGACGTCTAAAGGTCCACTGACATTAAGCGAATGCGCGTAGGGATTCCAGTAAAAAAGAAAGCGTTTGAGTTGACGCCGTGCCGATATCCACTGAACAAAGGCAACTACTCAGCATGCCATTGCCCGAGGTAAGTGACATTTCTTTCTCAGCCTCAATGGGCTATAATGATTTGAAGATATGGTACTACGATGAGCTTTCACGGAATTCGTACGTGCCAGCTAGGATGTACGGAACGTCGTAAAACGATAAAATGAGCAGCGGCTCAGCCACAAACCATACGAGAAAGATATATAGCTGTTCCAACCTGCGGACTCAGTAGTACTGCATGACGCTTTTGCAGTTAAGATTTGCGTGAAACGTAAAATGTTGTATGTGCGCACTTGGAACACACCCACTGGTTCAAATCGGTGCAGAATAAGTTGATTAATTTCAGCTAGGGGCATTTGATCTTATTTATCGAACAAATTCAGTTGATCAGATTAGAGGTAACTTTTTCCCACAATAAAAAGTGCTTCAAATTGAATGGGGTTCCATCTATGGCACAGAGCATAAATAGTACTCCCTTATTAGCATGAAATAATATTTCTTGTTCAGAGCAATATTGGATTATCACTGCCTAAAACGGTAGACTGCATAAGTCAATATCTCCGCTGTAGAATGTGACTCATCCAAATAGTATTATAGTGTCACTTTATCATGAATTGATGCCACGTTACGATACAGTTACACTTTTCAGAAACCCACAACTGTTTGCAACCTTGCCTTGCAGGTACTCAGACCCACTTCCTGATGCCAAGTAGGGCAAGCCTCCCACCTTCTAGCACCCTCCAACAATAGTGTCAGTCGTTCTTGGGGTATGCAGGAGTAGTAAGTACTGGACTCTCACAGTGCACAACGCTCAACTGTCGTGAACACGATTTAATTAGCAATTAGAGCTAATTGGGACCCCCCACATTAATCAGCACCCTCCAGGGAGCCACCACACTAATTGGGGAGCATCTAGACGTGTCCAGACCAGCTGAGCGTTGTGCACTACGAGAGTCCATAAAAATAAAAAAATTGGCAGAAAATAAAATAAAAAGATAGAAAGAGAGTGGAGAGAAACAATTTATTCGAAAACCAACGATGCCGCGGCGAAGAAGCCGCTCCGCAACACCCGAGTGACCAGCGCCCGCCATGTTGGTAGTTGGCACCCAGGAGTTGCAGAGATCGACGACAGGTGGCCACTTAGTTGCAAGGCATCACACCAGATGGCGCCACCATCATAGCTCTAGACGGGAAAGACAGAGAACAAGATACTAGCGGCAGGTAAAAATGGCAGCACTGCTAAACAAGTCTAGGCATGCGAGAGAAAAGGTCTAACCGCTACTGCTAAAACAGCACGGAGAAAACAGTACACATCGGGGAAAAAGGCTTGCAGGGGGTCGATCGCTTAGGCTTAACGTCAACGTCACAACACTACGCAGCTAACACAAGGCGGGAACCACTGGGCACACATCGCTAAACATGCGTCAACACGAACAAAAGGCTTGCTCACCGCAAAACAAGTCTAAACATGCGAGACAAGGCTTAACACGAGCGCGGTCAAATCACTCGTCGGTCACCGCTAAACACGGCAAACATACGAGAAAAGGAGCGCGTCAAATCACTCACCTTTTCCCCCGCGGCGACTTCCAGGCAGAAACTGAGCGAGCGCGGGGAACACACGTCTGCTCTCTACGAGAGCCAGCCAGAAACTGAGCGAGCGCGGGGAGCGCACGTCTGCTTTCCATGACAGACAGAGAGAAACTGACTTGGGCGACGCGCAGCGGCAGCTATGGATGCGCGCGCGCCCTCTGCTTCACCCGTGCGCGCATGCGCGCGCGCGCTTCTAGCGCTCTCTCCGCCGCCCGCGGGTGTTTTCGGTTTCGGCTTTCCGCAGCGCGCGCGCTCCTAGCGACGACGGGTGGCTCCTGAGTTTCGGATTCACTCTCGTTTCTTTGCGCGCGCGCGTTTAAAGGCAGCGCGCACCGCGCTCGCGTCATCATTCTGACCGATATGTGGAAAACGCCATGTGTGGTTTATTCTCCTGGGTTTCTCGTCGTCGCAAGGAAAAGACAAAAAACGAAGAACTTCGCGAATTTATTCGCGCCATCGTGGAGGAAGCCTTTCAAGTCCACTGCCTTGAATGGTTGCAAGCGCGTCAAGAAATGTGTCAGGACAAGATGAAGACGCTCGACCGCATCTTAGCGGCGGACAGGCTGGCGAAAAAGAAGCCCAACTTTAGCCTGGATAATCTGTATTGGGAACGCAGTTCCGATGTAGAGGACGACGACGACGATGTGTAAATAAAAGCGATGCATTTCTCTTCAAGTCTCAGTCTCTTCTTTTTCTTCGTGCAACGTGTACGCACGTAACATGTCTTCCCCCGAACCTTTTCGTTTCCGTCATCCCTTTCGCTGTATCTTAAGCGGCCCCTCGATGTGCGGCAAATCTACTTTCGTGGCTAACGTGCTGAGGAACCTGAACGACGTGGTGGACAAGCCTCCGTCACAAATATTCTACGTGCAGAAATATGCTTCGCCAAGCATGCAGGACGAATTCGGGGACTCCGTAAGATTTACCAAGGAGCTACCGCGAGAGTGGGACACGTCGCGCGCTACGCTGATCGTCGTCGACGATCACATGACCGACGCCGGTTCCTTGAAGGAGGTGACCGATCGTTTCATTCGGGGTTCTCACCACGCCAACGCGTCGATCTTCTTACTCGTTCAAAACATCTTTTTCGACAGTAGCCATTTTAGAACAATATCCTACAACGCCAGTTATGTCGTCCTGTGGCACACCGTGCGCAGCGTGCACCAGATGGAACATTTCGGCCAACAGCTATTTGGCAGAAAAAGATTGGAGTATTTTCTGGACGCATATAAACAAGCGATGTCGTCGCCCCACGCACATTTACTCGTGGATCTTCACAACTATACGCACGAGGATCACAGGTTGCGTAGCAATATCTTTCCGGGCGAACGTCAATATATCTACGCTCCGAAATGAATCTCCGCCCTCACCTCACTTTACTCTCCACTCCCAAGTACTCTCCACTCTACCCCCTCCGCGCCGTTGCGACGTCTTGAGACGTTCGTCCTCGTCCGACATGAAACACCTCTCCGAAATTTGCCTCAATGTATTGAACGGAAAGGCGGCTCTAGCTCCAGATACGTTCGCGCGTTTGAAGAAGCACAAACGCTTTTTACGTCGGCTCGCCTACAAAAAGATTCACAAGAATCCGCAACGTTTGAAGCGCTATCTGTCTCAGCAGCGAGGACAGGGCGTTCTTTCGTCGGTGGTTCTTCTCCTGCTTTCCGCCGTGTTGAACCTCTTCGTCAATGGCCAAGAGAACTGAAGTGACGAGTTCCATCGGAAACATTCTTTCCTCAAACTCATACTGCAAGCACTGTATCGCATACTCAAGCAGTACGGATTCGACCCCTACGACAATAAAAACAAGGCGTCCGACGCTACAAATGACTTTGACTATTCGCTCCTCTCTCCAGAGGTGGACGAAGAGGAAGCGGAAAGGGTCGTCTCGGAATTAAAGAAGGTTCTTTCCTGGGATTGCGAGGGTTGTGTCTCCGTGTCGGGCAAGCCCATCAGACACTCCTCCGTTTACGAACTCGTCAATTATTTGTTGCACCGTAAGACGGGAAAGAAACCTTCCTGGTTCCCCAAAGTCTCGAAACTATTGCGTCTGATTTCTCAGCCCAAATCTCGCGAGCCTCAACAGCAGCAGCAGCAGCAGGCTTCCATTGCGTGGACGACTTATGGAGGGATATGAGAAACCAGAGTGTGGTTTGGGGGGTGTGGAACGCTATAGAAAAGCGCGTCACTTGAGCAAAAAGAAGACTCTCGCCATTCTCAGAAAGCTGGATGCCTACACGCTACACCATCCAGTCAGAAGAAAGTTTAATAGGAGACGCATCATCGCGCTCAAGATCAACGACGTGTGGCAAATGGACCTCGCCGATTTTTCAAAATACAAGAGATTCAACGGTGGCTACCGCTACATTCTCGTGGCAATCGATTCCCTCTCTCGCTTTCTGCGCACCCTCCCGCTAAAGACGAAGTGCCCCGCCGAAATGAAAAGGGCCATGATAAGACTTTTTCGGGGAGGTAACGTACCTACACACATCTTTTGCGACAGAGGAGGGGAATTCTACAACAAGACTGTCAAGGAGTATCTCTCACGAAAGAAGGTACACATGTATTCGGCCTTCTCTCCAGTAATCAAAGCATCACAGGCTGAACGCATGATATGCACTTTACGCGACAGAATATTCCGTTATTTTAGAGTAACGGGAAAATACCACTTCGTTTCCGCGCTTCCCAAGATCGTGCGCAACTACAACAACACCAAACACAGGACTTTGGGCATCAGCCCATCCGAAGTCACGCCCGAAAACGAATTGGAGCTGTTCAATAAGATAAATGGGAAGCCCGTCGTACCCTCCGTGAAAAAGAAGCTCAAAGTGGGGGATAGAGTGAGGGTCCTAGTACACAGAAAAGGTTTTCATAAGAGCTCGGAAGGGAGTTGGTCGCCTCAGATTTTCACCGTCTCCCGCCTGAGCGACACCTCCCCTCCCGTCGTGCACCTGGAAGATTACCGGGGTAAGGAAGTGGACGGATCTTCCTACCCGGAGGAGGTACTCGTCGTAACCCGAGACGCCAATCAGCCTTGGCCAGTAACGAAAGTGCTGAGAAAGGAGCAAGTGAACGGTCAGAGCTTCTCCTTGGTTCGCTGGTTCGGTTACGACAAAGAACACGACAGTTGGGTGCCGAGCAGCGACGTGGTCAAGATTGGGAAATGACGTCAGACATCTACGTCCACCTGCTCTCGAACGCCAGCATGGATAAGTTTCCCTCGAATAAACTCAACGCCTTCACGGTAGCCTTTGATAGTCCGCTTCAGCTCTCGAACCGCTATAAAGTCGGTCTGATGGATCTCAGCATAAGCAACGATTTTTTAAATATTGGTTACGAAAGGCAAGATGCAAAAATCGAGGTTTCTTTCGAGGACACGGTGGAAGCCGGGAGAACTTTTCGTGTCACCTCGGATCTCGAGAGGGATTTGGGAAAAGCCCTTTCGGAATTTTATGTTTCTTTCGGGTACAATAAATCGCGATACGACTTCGTCTTACCCGTGGACGTGAAAGCCGTGGAATTGGACCCTCGGCTCGCACAGGCGCTTGACGCCTCGCTAGCGTCCCGCGAAGCAGGTCGTGCGGTGAAACCTCCCAAATTGAGCGAACGCGAAGCCACCTCCGTTTTATTGGAGCACGCCGCACCCGTCGCTTTCGGCGACGTCACTTTGAATTCGGAAACCACGTCCCTACGGAACACACTCAACAAGTATTTCCAGACGCACAAGCTGGACGCCTCGCTAGAATTCGCGGATAATGTCTACTCTCTGAAAACGCCGAAAGGGTTGCACGTACCAGAACCCTTTGCCAAGCTGCTACATGTCACACCCATCGAGGGTCACGGAGAAACGCTACGCGTCTCTCTCCCCGTAGCGCGTCAATTTTCTTTCGCGATCAAGACGAAAATTCCTCGATCTTTGCAAGTACATCTACCTCCATGCTATTATGCGACGCCGCAAGCACTTCTGGATGCGATTAACCAGCGCGTAGGCGAACGCGCGCGCTTCAGCTTCGACGGAACCGAACAGAAATGTAAAATTCAGCTTTCCGAGGGCACCTCCACCCTAAGACTTTCCGAGTACCTGGCCGTGCTTTTGGGCTTCGAATCGCGTACCGTGTTCACGGGGGAGGAGGAGCATGCCACGAGCTCCGTCGAGGTACTCCTGGAACCCCCGTTTCACAACATAATCGTCTACACGGATATCGTGGAACCCACGTACGTGGGGAGCGGGAAAAAACGATATTAAAAATACTACCCTTTTATTACGAGAAAGACAAGCACGTCGTCAGCTACACGTTAGATAACATCCAGTATTTTAACTTGTCTCAATTCGAAATCCCCTCAGTGACGATCGTTCTCGCGGACGAAACGGGAAGACGTTTGCCGTTGCGGCCCAAAGGCTGAACCAATCTAACGTTGCATTTCAAATATGTACCGTAATTCCCCCAAAATAATTCCCGTGTACACGGGACCCCTTTTCCAACGAGGGGGCGGTGTGTTGAGCAACATATCCAAGTTTATCGTTCCCATCTGGCAGCAAATAAAACCGATCGCCAAGAGAACGTTGAAGCGCTTGGCGCGGAATTTGGCCGGTGGCGAAGGAATATCGCGCGCAGAAAAAAGACGGCCATAGCAACGGGGAGAGACGTGCTGGATTCCATGGAGGGCTCTGGAAACAACAACAATGGAAAGAAACGCCGCAAACGACAACAAAAGGCGCCGACACACGACGCACCTGCAGATATCTTTGGTACGCCGTGAAGGTCACACATCCGCTGTGCGCGCTCCGTCATGACGTCAACGAAAGCAAAAATACAGACGCCAATCTGTCTAACGAGTGATGTGATGATATTCGAACCCCCTTCCATTCAATACGGCGTGGAAGATACTTCGTACCAACTCTTTTATCCGGTCAACGGGGTAAATAATTCTGTGATCGAATTTTCTATTCAAAATTTGCAAAGGGCACACTTGGATCTCTACGGCAGTTTCGTGTCTTTGACCGTGCGCATTGTCCGCGACGACGGGGAAGAAATGGACGAGAAAGATGTCGTTTTCCCAATAAACCACCTGTTGAGCGGCATGTTTAAGACGGTCACCGTTTATGCGAACAACAAGCTCGTCAGTTCCAACGAGTTGTACGCCTACAGGAGTATTTTGGACGTCGTGCTTCATTCCACGCCCATGGCTCAAGAAACAGTGCACGCGGCTGGACTTTATGTCGAGAACGACGAACATTTAAAGAACGATTACGATGTCTCGTCTCGCGGTCCGAAACAACGTTACGAAGCGACGAAGGGTGGAAAATACTTTAACCTGGTCGGACAGATCAATACCGACCTGTTTCAACAGCCGCGCCTGATGCTACCTGCCGTCGAAATTCGCGTCGTTTTCCTGTTAAACAACGACGCATTTAAACTCGTATCGGTTCCCAAAGACAAGAAAACGTACAATTACGAGGTGGATATTAAAGAAATGACGTTACACTTGAAAAAGGTGACGCTGGCACCTTCCCTGTTTTTGGAATACGAGCGACGACTTCAGACCACGACGGCCATCTACGTGTTACGCGGATTGGAAACCAAGGTGTGGAGCTTGAGTGCTTGGACGCTCACTTTGAAAACGTTTACCCCTAAAGAGTACCTTCCAACTTATGCGTCGCCCTGCTCGCCACACTCTAAACCTGGTACCTTCTAGTAAAGGGTAAAAATTTCAAAATTTTTACCCTCTATTTCAGAAGTTACCTTGTAACCTATGGGCAATACCCTCTATAAAGGTTACACAGATCACCTATAAATAGAGGTTACTGTCTCCTAACCGCCACACCGACGTAGAAGTTAGTTTCGCCAGGCATGGCTGTCTCTAAGACGCTCGCCTCTTCACAGACGCTACAGAACAAATGGTGCTCAAAATGAGCTCTCATCAGTGCAGAAGGCATACTGTCATTCGGAACATATAGCTATAATATACGTAATTCATCTAAGGGCATCCAGTGGCGAAAAGTGAGCGATCACTACATGTACATTATTCACATGCACTACAAATGAAAGAAAGAAATAATTGCTACTGGAGCATATGTATTATTTAATTGGCAAACCTGGAACTACAGCTGAGGCAAGAACATGAGGACGTCACAATACCAACACTTCAGCTGTGATGAACGACATTCAGTTTCAAGGAGGTATACTCTTTGCAGTCCCACATTGTTGCAACTTCCTCCCCTCCAGTACGCCGAAAACATTTCTATTCCTTTCTGGTATGTCAGAATGACACATCAGCGACTGTGGTTAATCAGAAGCACACGAAGAAGTAAAACACAAGTATGACAAAGGACTAAGCAAATAACGGACGTAAGACACACACGTACACACTGTGTTGAACCGTGTTAGAGAGACAGACTGTGCTGTGATTAGTGTTCGTAGACTGTCCAGCAAAAACGTACCCACGTAAGCTTCGTAGTGAACATACCGTAGAAATACCCTGATAAAGTTCCGTCACTTGACCCTTGTGCATTCTTCACAATTCTGAACACGATCCGCAGTTCGTACAGACGCAGAGACACAATAACGTAACGCACACTGATCCGACACTCTCGTACCGCATGATTGAATGTGCGGCTTGAACGAGAACGCAGTGACTTTTGAGCAGTACCTTTAATACAGGTTACCTTGTAAAGAAACAAGAAAAACAAGCGAAGGAAATTCAAACGCGGAATTCGTTTAGAAGTTACAACATTCCCATAAAGGGTACATTTATAAGTTACAACGATTGGATTTCCATTGAACACTGAAGTAACCTCTACTGCTCCTCCAGTGTCGCGTTAGAAGTTGTGTTTAACCTCTAAATAGAGGTATCGGACGTGTAACCTCTACGATATTTGGAAATATACGTCTATATAAAGGTTACACATTGCTAAAAGTTACAATAAAGGGTACCGAGTTAAGAGTGCACGTCCGACTTTCTCGGCGACATCCAATCGAACCCCTACAAATTCCGCCATTACGACCTGTCTCATTCGATGCTCTCCGTGGACGGCCAGCAAGTGCGAGCCGAGTACGATTTTCAGAACGACCTCGTCAAAATTCCCTACTTTAACTTCTTGCAAGAACTGGGAGAGAAACATTTCAAGTATAGCTACGAGCGATTTAAAACGAACGGGTTCCTTCTCTACTTCAACTTGGACGTGGACAAGTGTTCTTCTCCTTCGCATTTGAACGAGAGGCGAAAAAGAAACGTTCGCCTGCAATTACGCTTCGCTAAAGCCCTTCCACACGCGGTCACCGTGCTCTTGATTTCTGGGTTTCCCAAGCTCATGTGCGTCGACAAGGACCGGTCACCTTCCCATAAGAAAAGATGTACGAGAGCGACATCTTGGAACTCGTGTTCCTGAACCCCCTCGCTTCCTCCATGCTGAGAGGCATTTGCGCTTCCGACGAAGCCTTCGTTTTACGCAAGCCCGGCTATTTAATCATCAATACGGAAGAGCGAAGAAGACGCGGGCAGCACTGGGCTTGTAATCTACGAGCTTGTAAAGCTCGAGCTTGTAATCTACGAAACGCTTCAATTTCTTTGCAATCTTCCCACTGACGGTGAACAGACGTAAGGGTATCGTCTTGAGAATCGAGCGAAAGTCTCCCTCGCAGCTATCGCCGTGAATATAATCGCGTAATCGCAGCAAGTCCCGATACATTCGCGTTTGCACAGAGGTTGCGAACCTCTGCTCGGGCGTCATGACTGAGATGGAATGAGAGTAGACAACCTTTTTTTTATTTCTCGTTACACATGAATTAGGCTCCAGCTTTGGTTTCATAGCCGGGAAGGCAGCCCAAATACGGACGAAGGCTCGAGTCTAACCAATGGCTGGGGTTTCTCGACCAGAGTCCACCGCAGCGACAGGTAGCCAGTTGATCGCCGATTCGCAAAAAGAAGGTCTTCGGAGGAGGTTTGAAGGTTAGGACCAGAGGTAGATCTCCCGTCAGTAGCCATTCGTAATCTGCAACGAAAGCAGTGTGAGAAATGCGTGTTTTTATATCTCAAACACACACACGTACAATCTTCTTCAGTCACAGAGTGACACTGATGGTCCATCTTCTCCATCTTCCTTCAATACTCGAAGTTCTTCGCAACGTACGTCGAACGGTACCGTCCGACAGCCGAGAAACGGGCGAATCAATCGGTCCGTCCAATGCTTTTGCTCTGAAAAAATGGGAACGATTATAGAACGCATTAAAAAATAACGAGGAAGCGTACCTTTGGACCACAATCCACCGCAATTGGTGCAGAAGAAGCGGCCGCTGCCAATCTCCCGAAATATGTGAGGTGGGAAAAAACCGACTTCACGCGCAGCAAAGGTGTTGTACACTGGAAACGAAACTCTTCAAACATTTCGACGATGATGACGTCATGGGTATTACTTACGAGGATCTACCAAGCTGATCATGATGGCACGAGAATGACAATCGAACGTTCGCTTCGTCATTTATAGTAAAGCTTTCCTCTCCCTCTCTATGACGTCATTGAACGTGTTTGAACATGTTGGGACACGGGCGGCGAACCGTCGAAGTCGCCCCTGGACACACTCGTTCCTCTCTCTTCCTCTTTATGACGTCATTGAACGTGTCTGAACATGTTTGGACGTGTTTGAACATGTTGTGACGTGTGTAGACACGAACTCCGCAATACGAAAAACGTCACGCAGTACGAATTAGACTGGTGGTTAGTGTGTCGCGCCCAGTGTGGAAGGATCCTGGGTTCGAATCCCACTCTGGGTCTTCTCGTCGTCGTATACGAGTCGGCCCAGAGTGTTAGCTAGAAAATACTGTAATGTTTTATTCAACGTCGATGGTATCATTGTCATATGCGACATCGCAAAAGGGCGCGAAAGATGGAAGGCGGGGTGGTCAAAGTACAGACGACACCGTCGCAATGCGAGGAGGAGGAGAGCGGTGTAGCGACTATAAAAGGTGCGCTGGTTCTACGACGATTGATCCAAAGCCCATGAGGGGCATTCATCCACGACGCGAGGCGTTTCGTGGAGCAAAATGTAAGTTGACCGTCTCTGCTGTGAGAGTGTATTCTATGTATGACATTGTTTTTCAGGAACCAATAGCCGCTGTCACCGCATGATACTGAACACACACAGGGACTCATCCCATCCTCTCCCATCATCATCAATCTCAAGCGTTCCTCAACTGAAGCGAAAAGTTAGCATTGTTTCGTGAGGGGAAATCTCGTACTGATTTTGTTTGACCGCAGTGCCGCGCTGTCTCGTATGTCAGTACGACCCCATCGATGCCATGCTCGTGGCCGTAGAAAGAGAGCACGAAGCTAGAATAGAGAATCTCGGTAACAGCCCAGTCGTCCTTTCAGACGGCGACGACAGAGTCAGTAGTCCGCCTTTCGTAATACCTGAAACGGACGACGACGAAGCCCTAGATGGGCACGACAGTGCAGACGAATTGCTCATGTGGGAAGGGGATCAGTCGTATGCAGATTTCATTCCTCTGTCTGGTAGGGTTCGAGATGAATCACCAGATGCAAGCCCAGAATTTCGAAACGAAGCTGAGCCTGTCCAGGGTCGTAGAATCGTTGAATTGAGAGAACACGTCGTAGAGAATCATCCCTCCGTCACGGAGAGACGATTCCTTCCTTTTTTTGTCACAGATGAGGCATTTGACGGAACGGCTACCCGCTTACTACTAGGTACACGCTTCTCTGTTCCCCGCACGATGATAACGTCGACGATTTGCGACTCTACCTACCGAGCATAGCTCCAGTAATCACGCGCGTCCTCGAAGCTTATATCATGCCTTTCAAATTTTGTCTGTGCTCGAAGGCGCTCATGGTTAAGGACGGAGCCGACGGGTTGACTTCTCATCTCCTTCACGTGAACCTTCACATGAGAGTGGTTCATAACCGTCAAGAAATCGAAGGCGCGATAAATGCTGCTATCGCAGAATCCTCGCAACGCGTTGAAAACTATGCGAGAGAAGGGTCTGGTTTCACCTCGAACGACGTCCAATGTGTCGACTTAAAACTAACGCGCTTAAAACCGAAGCGGATTGGGTGCACGATCGAGCTTCCCGAGCTGCTAAAAAGGAAACGAAAGACTCTCACAAACGTCAAACTTCCACCGAATCACGAAAACGAGTGTTTCAAGTATAGCGTGCTGGCACTCTTGCATCCATTGAGAAACAACCCAAACGATTATGTTAGATACCGCAAGTACATGAATCCTTCGCATCCGGAGACGCGCGTAACGTACTGGCCGCCCTGCTTCCCAGTCACTTACGAAGACATCTCCCTGTGGGAGAGAAAAAACAAAATCTCCGTGTACATCTACGTGTTCGACGAGCAGACGAGTTCGATAACAACAGGACGGGTTCCCTGTACGCTCTATAAGGATAAAGTCCACTTGCTCGAGGTTAAGAAGCATTTCTATGGGATCCGAAAATTTAGCACTTTCATGGGACGAAGTGACTACTTTTATTGCGAGAAATGCACGTCCGGTTACGGAACGAGAGAGGCATTGCAGCAACACGAACGTCTGTGTCGAGACGTAAACGAAGTGATTCTCGAAATGCCAAAAGCGGGGGAGAGTGTCTCCTTCAACAAGATACAGTACATGCATCCCTATCCCTATTTCGCGGTGTTGGACACGGAGAGCGTTTTGGAAAAGGACGCGCTCGTGAAGGACGCCGTGAGTGTGCACAGGATGAGCTCGTACTGCATCGTTGTTGTGAGAAGTTGGGACGGAAAAATACTAGGCCTATATGGCTATTTGGGACCCAACGCGGCAGAGAAATGCTTGCTCTCGCTCAAGCGATTTAGAAATCAAATCGATAGGTTGAACAGTTGTCCCGCTCCGTTGGTCATGAGTATGGAAGACCACTTTCGGCACGCGAGCGCTACACACTGCCAATTTTGTGGAATCGAATTTAACCGACATACGCGGAAGGTATCGCATCACGACCACATCCGCTTCGTAGAGCCCGGTTCTTCGAATTTTGTCGCGACGCTGTGTGATACGTGTAAACTTACGTGTCGTAACACCAAAGAACTCGTCGTGTGCGTGCACAACCTGCAGTACGATTTGAGCTCCCTTCTCCGCCACATGCACGTTCTAAATCTGGGCGAGCCGTGGATCTTAGCTTCGAGCTCGGAAAAGATAAGAGGGTTCAACATTGGCGATCTCCATTTCCGCGATACCACGCAGTTTTTCAACCTCTCCTTGTCGAACCTGGTGGAAACCCTGCTCGCCAGCGGTGGTGAAAGCGCGTTTCATTGTACCCGTCAAATGTATGGTGACCGTTTCCGACGCCTTCTCAGGAAAGGCATTTACCCTTACACCTTCGTCGACAGTTTTGAAGCGTACAATTTGCCCGCACTACCGCCAAAGGAAGCTTTCAAAAGTGACCTGAACGACCAAGAGATCACGGACGAGGACTATCAGTACGCCCTCGAGATTTTCGAATTGTTCGAGTGTAAGAACCTCGGTGGTTACACGCGTCTCTACGTCACGCTCGACGCCTGTCAGCTCTGCGACGTCGTACTGTATTTCAGGAAGATTGCGCTAGAGATGGATAGGTTAGATATCCTATGCACAGTGTCCCTCGCCAGTTACGCGTGGAGCAGCGCTCTGAAGCTCACCAAAGTCAAACTCGAGCTCATGACCGATCGCGAGATGTACGAAACAATCAAGAAGGGAATCAGGGGAGGTATTTGTAACAGCTTCGACAGATACTGTCGGGCTAATCACGAGGGGTGTGACGATTACGATCCCCAGCAAGAAAAGACTTTTATCCAGTACCTCGACGTGAACAGTTTGTACCTGTACGCAGTGATGGCCACTAACTACTTCTATAGTAGTTTAACTATAACTACTAACTACTTTGAGATTGAGTAGTTTAACTAGTAGTTCAACTACTTTTCAGGGGAGTAGTTAAAACTACTTCTTTAACTACTGCAATGTAGTTTAACTACATCTGTAACTACGTAACGTTGTTCATCAACACCAATTCCTTGTAGTGTTCTCGGACACCTAAATATGAACCGCAAGCAATGATAAAGTTGGGCTCAAGCCATTGCTACGGTCGCCAAATACAAAGCTTGCGGCGAGGTTTCACAGCAAATGAGGCTTTACTAGACAAGCATTACAAGTGAAGATTTAGTATACACGCACGACACAATTGCTCTGCACCTCCATTCTCATCAAACAAGTAGCTCAAGGTAAAAGTCGGAAGCACAATCGTGCCGTAAAGCTTGCGGCAAAATCGGAAGTAGTTGGCACCTTCAGTAACCTAACTACTGTAGTTAACTACTTAAAATAGTAGTTTAACTAGTAGTTGTCACTACATTTCGGCAAGTAGTTGATAACTACTTTTTAACTACAATCAGGTAGTTTAACTAGTAGTTTAACTATATGTAGTTAACTACTGGCCATCACTGCCTGTACGCGATGACTTTCCATCTCCCGACAGGTGGTTTTGAGTGGGTCGATCCTTCGAGGTGGAGCGAGATCAATTTTCTCAACATTCCTCACGATTCGGAAGTGGGTTACGTCTACGTGGTAGACTTGTCATATCCTGAAGAACTGCACGCGCTCACCAGGGATTTTCCCCTGGCACCCGAACACAGGTGCGTGGACGAGAACGAACTCTCCCCCTACCAACGCCACCTGAAAGATGCGTTGGCGCTGAACGCCCCTTCCACAACGAAACTCTTGCTGACGTGCTACGACAAAGAACGCTACGTCGTTCATTATGCATTCCTCGCTCTGTACGTGAGGTTGGGCATGAAAATAAAACGTGTTCACAGCATCCTCTCATTCCGCCAAGACAACTTTTTGCGAACCTTCGTGCAGAGAAACGTCGCGTTGAGGAATGCCGCGAGCACGAAATTCGAGCGACTTCTGTACGAAACCATGTCGAACAGTACGTTCGGTAAGTCGATACAAAATGTGAGACGCATGAAAAAGTATGCCCTAGCCTACGACAAAGAAAGCGCGCTCCGAAAAGCTAGCTCCGTCGACAGTCAGCATTTTCACATTCTGAGTGACAAGTGCATCTTGTACGAGATGAAACAACGCCGCATCAAATGCACGCACCCCCTTTATGTGGGCTTTGCCATCCTTGAGATATCCAAAGTCCGAATGTACAGCTTCGTCTACGAGTCGCCCTTTTCTCGCTTGACATGTCCACTAGTGCAATTGATCTATAGCGACACGGACAGCATAATTTTTTCTCTCACGTGTGAGAGCCTGGAAGAGCAGCTGATGAAGATTGAGAGTGAGTTAGATCTGTCTTCCTATCCGCCAGACCACCCACTTTTCAACGACGAGCACGCGAATCAGATGGGGTACTTCAAAGACGAGACGGGGGGCGGAGTTATTCAGGAAGTCGTAGCCATCCGAGCGAAAATGTACAGCATTCTCTTGGCTGAGACACACAAACAGATCGCGAGAGCGAAAGGAGTTAAGAAAGACGTGGTGAGGAAACATTTATTGCACGAAGTGTACCGAGATTCTCTGTTCAATGAAAAGGCGGTCTCTCAGAAGCAGTGCACCATCCAGAGTATAAAGCAAACGATGTACACCATTTCGAGATTCAAGAAGAGCTTGGTCCCCTACGACGACAAACGCTATCTCGTGGATGCCGTACACTCCTTCCCTTATGGGAGCTGCGAATACGGTAAGCTTTCCTAGTGTTTTGAAGCGTATCGCATTACGATAGTACTCCCTCTTTGTGCAGCACCGGAAAACCCGGAAGAGAGCCCGAGACCGTCGACGTCAGGCATCGAGTAACCGTGGAACAAAGAGCTGCACGCGCATGTAATCGAGAATAAAAGTTCTAGTCAAGACATGCTTCTCTCTCTCTCTCTTTCTCCCTCAGACAGAAGAAGCACGGGCCATCGTGGCAGTGTGGTAGCGGAATGGGTGTACGAAAAGAATGACCATTCCGTCATCGTGCTGGTGCAGTGACCCGCGCAATGACGACGCTGCGATGAAGATTCCCCTTTTCTGGCACGTCCGATCATCTCGTAATGTTCGTTAGATCAGAGAAGTTACGGAGGGTGTAGGCACCTATTGACCAAGTCCTTTGTATGTATTCAATAAACATGTTTCAGTGAAAGCAAACACAGAGTCTCGTCAACGTTATTCGGACTGTTTAATGCGTTGCATGTCAATAACTAAGCGGTATTTCAATAAATCAATGACAAAGTTGGCGATGTAGACTGCTTGCAAATGTCGCTGCTTCCGCAGGGCGTGCTTAATATGAGCGATGGCACGAGCGAGAAGGTCCACGATGTCTGCAGCGATGTAGTTGAATTCTGCGTTGGCCAGACTCACAAATTCACTCATCAGTCCCAGGGGTCCGTCAGGAACCGTTATGCAGACGTTCTTGTAACGGGCGTAGATCCGACGCACCATCTCCTGCAGCGGCCCCGGCGAGATCTCTCCTATATTGCCAAAGCCTACCATGTCTATCACGTAGCGAAAAGCAGTGATGACGAGCTCGTTGCGGGGACTTTCACTGTTGAAACATTCCTTCTCCACTTCTTCCCAAGAAGCGTGGGTGCGGGAACAATTTTGTAACGAGTGGTAGCTGAACATCTTCACGTAGTGATGACGCGAGCGCAGTGCGCGCTGCCTTTATACAGATAAACGCGCGCGCGCAAAGAAACGAGAGTGAATCCAAAACTCAGGAGCCACCCGTCGTCGCTAGGAGCGCGCGCGCTGCGGAGAGCCGAAATCGAAAACACCCGCGGGCGGCGCAGAGAGCGCATGCGCGGACGGGTGGAGCAGAGGGCGCGCGCGCATCCATAGCTGCCGCTGCGCGTCGCCCAAGTCAGTTTCTCTCTGTCTGTCGTGGAAAGCAGACGTCCGCTCCCCGCGCTCGCTCAGTTTCTGGCTGGCTCTCGTAGAGAGCAGACGTGTGTTCCCCGCGCTTGCTCAGTTTCTGCCTAGAAGTCGCCGCGGGGGAAAAGGTGAGTGATTTGACGCGCTCCTTTTCTCGTATGTTTGCCGTATTTAGCGGTGACCGACGAGTGATTTGACCGCGCTCGTGTTAAGCCTTTTCTCGCATGTTTAGACTTGTTTTGCGGTGAGCAAGCCTTTTGTTCGTGTTGACGCATGTTTAGCGATGTGTGCCCAGTGGTTCCCGCCTTGTGTTAGCTGCGTAGTGTTGTGACGTTGAGGTTAGGCCTAAGCGATCGACCTCCCGTAAGCCTTTATCCCCGATGTGTACTGTTTTCTCCGTGCTGTTTTAGCAGTAGCGGTTAGACCTTTTCTCTCGCATGGCTAGACTTGTTTAGCAGTGCTGCCATTTTTACCTGCCGCTAGTATCTTGTTCTCTGTCTTTCCCGTCTAGAGCTATGATGGTGGCGCCATCTGGTGTGATGCCTTGCAACTAAGTGGCCACCTGTCGTTGATCTCTGCAACTGCTGGGTGCCAACTACCAACATGGCGGGCGCTAGTCACTCGGGTGTTGCGGAGCGGCTTCTTCGCCGCGGCATCGTTGATTTTCGAATAAATTGTTTCTCTCCACTCTATTTCTATCTTTTTATTTTATTTTCTGCCTATTTTTTATTTTTTATGGACTCTCGTAGTGCACAACGCTCAGCTGGTCTGGACACGTCCTAGATGCTCCCCAATTAGTGTGGTGGCTCCCTGGAGGGTGCTGATTAATGTGGGGGGTCCCAATTAGCTCTAATTGCTAATTAAATCGTGTTCAGGACAGTTGAGCGTTGTGCACTGTGAGAGTCCAGTACTTACTACTTGCAGAGACGAGCACAGCTAAAAGTGTGCAACTGGCATCCTTTGGCGATATCAGCTGTTCCACACCAGCACCTCGAGATCCTGATATAACAGCTGCGTCAACGTGGTATGGTGAAGCATATGTTGTATAGAATCATAATTATTTGGCGAGTTTGCTGATATTTGAAGGGAATTGCCTCAGGACGAGAGCCGCTGATATTTCGAACAGAGACTGTTCTTCTGGGCACCATCCTTATCATTGGCATGGTATTTAAAGGGTTAGGTAACCCTTTAAATACCATGCCAATGATCCGGACGGTGCCTAGGAGAAATATCAGCGGCTCTCGTCTTGAGGCAATTCCCTTTATACTTCCTTATACTGGTTCGCTGGATTTCTACCAGTCTACGTACTGCTGATGTTGTGTTATTTCGGAAAGGGGAAGCTGAGATTCTGAAGGTCAGTCGGGCTGCACCAAGGGAGATTAATTTGCTTTTGTCGTGCTATACATGTCACCACACTGTGGCATGTATAGCATGGCAAAAACAAATTAATCTCCCTTGGTGCAGCCCGGCTGACCCTCAGGATCTGAGCTTCCCCCTTTCCGAAACAACAGGGAGCTCAGATTCTGAATACCAAGTTTAAGTCCTGTGCTGGCAGATCTCATCTGAATATACTTTGTCTAGTGAGGAGTACAAAAAACAGTTACAGTCGCAGCCTCGCGAAATCTCGTGTGCATGTGATGTTGGACATACTTTCCACAGTATGCCCATAAACTATACAGTTGCTCATCTACATTTTAGATCAAATCCAAAAGAATACTTGTATCTCATGGCTGAGTTGAGACGTGTGCCGTTGGAGATAAGGAGGTGCAATAGTAAAATTTGGAGTTTTCTCACACAAAAATAAGATGCAATTGGCAATAGTGAAATAGATACAATTACATTATCTGGCGCAGCGATTCAGCGTAACCTCTCTGCATCCAACCATCCTATCTGCCGTGCAGTAATATTTTGAGAGCTGACGAACTAGATTTTGTTTCCTTCTTAAGTCGAACAAGACTATAGAACCCTTGTTGAAGGGCCCATCTTGCGCCAACAGCAATACTCACGTCATAATAACAACAACAGGCACATGGCTGAAAGCAACAACTGCCTGCAGTTGCGGCATCCAGAGCACATGGTCAAGCCAGCCCTGGGTAGAAAATAGGTCACTGGGAAGCACCCTCCTGTGCTCAGCCATTCTCTTTTAGGGCATGAATGTTGCAAAGGCGCTTCGCATGTTTGACATATGAAAGTGTCTACCCTGACGAAATCACAAGCAGTATTTAAAGGCACAAAGCAGCATTTCTTATTTCTTGCTGTGAATGACATGAGTACATTAATGTGGTACAACTTTGGACGGTACAAGTCTCATGCTCGTAACTGTTTCTATTTCCTACATGTAATTAAGACTTAACCACACTGAGAGGTGAAACTTTGATGCTGTATTATGTGTCTTTTGTTCAGGTGTTGTCATATTCTGCACAGGGCTTGTAATTGTAATTCTCCCATCATATTTGTTTAAATACTGTGTTAATGATGAGGACAGTGCACAGAAGGACAACAGTCAAAATATTGGTAGCTGTCCTCCAGAGGCACTTTCCTTCACATTTCCCAACCAATTCGCTGTATTTTTTACCAGTTTACATTTATGGACAAAGATGTCCAAAGCAGCATCAGGGAGAAAGTGTTTCATAAACTACTTGTTATTGCGGACATATTTTGTGTGAGTCAGTTGCTGCTTCATTTGCCTCTCACTTGTACTGCTGTTGCATTTCAGGGATCCCTCAGGAGGGTCGTTAGGTTGACCCTTCCCTGTGCACATCTGATGCCCATGCACCTTGGACCTCCTGGCTAGGCTGCTAGCTCTTGGTGCATTAACCCATCCCACAAGCAAAATGGGACCCAGGGCCCTGCACCAGAATGCATCACTGTGAAGTTGAACATGGTGGAGAACCCACACGGACAAGTACACACACAGCGTTCAACTAGCATCTGGTTTATTTGGACAAACACCCCTAGTCCAAATAAATCTGTTACTAGTTGAACACTCTGTGTTTGTTGTCCTTGTCCCTGTCCATTCTCCAATACGTTAAATCCAAACAGACATGCTCTATTGTTGCACTGTAAAGTTTTCAAGATAAAGCAAAATTTATGTCATGCTTTGCTTATCGTTTTATTGTGCAGTGCAATGTACATCTACACCACATTACAGAGCTGAAACAAGACATGGACAGCAGGAATGAGACAGGTCTCAATGTTATGCTGCCTGACATGCGTTATAACTGAACTGATCAGAATGATTTACTTGCAGCTTGTTAGTTTACAACACGGGATTGCTGTGGAGCAAAAGGATGCACAGAGCAGCAATTTATATGAAAGAAACCTGCATAAAATGGAATAAGTCTGCGAACACATGTACACTCACACAATCTCCATGTCCTACGAATCCAGGCAGTCATCTTCAACCAGCAAGAGACAGGGACACAAATATGCACAACAAGACTATCTACTTCACTATAGCAACTGCGTGACAGAATACAACAAAGACATATCTTTTACTTGAAGAAAAATTTAAGAACATAGGCGCAAGACCTGGAAAATCTGGGATCTCTTCTGGAAAAACTGTGGGCAGCTTCTTCTAGTAATCTTTTACTTAGTTGCTAGTAAAGCAGATTGTCTTGCTGTGCGTGTTCGTGTTCCCTGTCTCTTCCTGTTGGAGGATGCTCGCTCAGTACAAACTACTCCACTTCGCAAGTTTGCTCCGAATACAGGCAAGTAGCAAAACTCATAGTGTCACCAATATACTGCATTGTAAAAAAATTGGTATCCATAGTAAAGTAAGTTATAACATGAAAATGAAATATGTTATCCTTCTGAATCTGTTAGTACCCTCATATGGCGATTGGACGAGCAACAGCACATCCAGGTAGCCGCAGATCCAGCTAGTGAATCATAGACACCTGTGAGAAAAAATCCTTAAATCTGCTGTGTCAATTAAAAAGGGTAAAAGCACTAAAATATACCTTGTGCCATGAAAGACAACCAAGCTAAACTCTACACAGGATATAAACATGAAGCAACATATATACAAAGTATGCCACTAAAGTGTGTTTGGTGTGTGTGTGTGTGTGTGACCCTTCTTAGTGTTTGTTCTGTACAGTTAACATCGTAGTCCAACATGCCCAACAAGATGTTTCGCGTAATATAATAAGCAGGGTGGGACTGGTTCAAATGAGATGATTTTCCGAATTCAGGCGATAAAAAGTGGGGTGCTAGTTGTGGAGAAACATGCATTTCATGTGAAATACAGCACAAAAGGAAGAGATAGACGCAAGATTTGATACGGAATTTGCAGCGATGGCTGCGAGATTTCTAGCTATCTAGCTGTCGTTTGAGAGTGATAACCAGTGCCCCTCAAAGAAACTGAAAAAAACATGTTACTCTACCTGTTGTCTGTTGGAGCAGGAAGTTGCAGCCGGTAGCATAGGTCGGGGAAAAAAAGAGGATACTCCGTAATGCACTAGAACAATGTGCTAGTGCAGAGCGTCGCTACCGGGCCCACTGCACGGTAACACAGTACACGTTCGGCTCCTCTGATTGCAAAACCCGCAGAGGCAGCTGTTGGGCTGTTGTTTTTGAAGTGGGCGCCTGTCAAGCACTGAATCGAGAAGCTGCTCGAACTGACGAACGGCGTATGATCGTCGCGACCATTTTCGTCTCGATATCTCTAGTGTCGTTGCAAAGGATCCGTAGAATACGGATCATTGTCCTCTATTACTGCATCACTGCTGTCCTCGCGAGGAAATCTCTGGATAGCGACGACAGGTAACATTCGCTCGCGTCGGACATGTTGACATCCAAATGCCTTGCAGAGCTTGCAGACGACGGCGGATCAAAAGCGTCCCGGTCCAGATTCTGGAGGCCGCGCCCTGATTGGTTCTTAGATAAATACGTTTCCACACTTTTTGAGAGAGGGATTAGCGGAATACAACAACATCCGTCGTCTGCTCTTGTCATGTATTCCATCGAATAACAGCCGAAGAACGCCACTATTTGGTGTGGGGTTTTCGATGGCGTGTTCAGCAGTCCATAAGGAATAAAATGACACTAAAGTTACGAAATCGCCCGAAACGGATGCGACTGTCACTTTAACGGGTGAATCCGCCCTAAAGTACATGAAGAGAAGAAATATGATTGAAAAACAGAAGAAGGATGCCCAAACATTCGCTACACTGTCGAAACGCAAGCTGGTAGTGGAAGAACTTGATGCTCTCAAGGTGAAGAAAGCGAAGTTGGGAACGGTAATAGACTCCCTCAACGAGAGTGCTAAGTTATGCGGAAAAAGCTGAGGTATCGCAGGACTTCTCGCTTACTGTAAAGTCGAACAGCCTTCGCAAGACTGCTAAAGCAAAGGCGAACGAAATTTTCCAGCTGGAAAAGGAAGTCAAAAGTAAACTTGATTATCTGGCTTTGAGTGGTGAAAACTTCGCACAGCCCGCCTTCCAATGATTGCATTACTGGTAGTATGACATTTTCTGGGTTTTGTAGCTGATGTTGGTGTCTGTGATAGTCATTCCACTATCTATTTGTTTTATCTAGTCATTTTTACTGAGAGGCTTCCTCAGGTAGAGTTTAGTTATGAACGAGTGTGAATCGCTGTTATGCAGCCCCTATTAACATCTCGCTGTAATACAGGGTGTTACCCTATAAAAGTCTACCCGCGCCGGCATGCCGTGCTTGCAATTACTCAATGCAGGCGGTACAATGTGTTGCCTACGTATAAAACTCATAAGGACATTCCATCATGGTAAATATCGATGTGACTGAGCACCGTAACGCAAAGTTATAGCGCAAAACGTGAGGTTCCGGTAGTCAAAACAGCCAAGATGGCGTCTCTCAGTTAGCAGACGACATCCCTTTTGGGTGTCGTCTGCTGAGTATGCGTCGGCATTTTTCGTTCCTCACGTTGCTTACTTCTGAGCAAAATACGACAGTTACACGAAAGCGAAATGAAAACTGCAGCTCCATCCGGCTGGCAGGATATGTGACACGTTGCCGTGTGGGGAGCAGCATGTCAAGTGCTCTTCTCAACGCCGCCATCTTGTTTGTTTTTTTGACTATGGGAATTGCACGTTTTGTGTTATAACTTCGTGCTGCGGCACTCAGTCACTTTGAAATTTACCAAGATTAAATGTCCTTATGAGCTTTATATGAAGATCGCACAATGTGCCACCTGCATTGAGTAATTGGCGAATACGGCAATGCGGCACGGGGACTTTTATAGGGTAACACCCTGTACTATTAGGTTGATCTTTTCGTCCCCTCCCTTGGGAATGGAACTGTTCCCACTATTCTGAGCACACAGACTGCTGCAGATTTCTTTTCCTAATAAACGTCACCACCACAACCTCCACACCTCCACAAGTTATTAGCCCGGCTTTCCGAATATGGCATCGTCCTAAATGCCGCCAAATCTCAATTTGGTGTCCATCAGTTGGAATTCCTTGGCCATCAGGTGGATAAGCTTGGCATTCGCCCTCTGTCGCACAAGGTGGCTGCAATTCAACGGTTCCCCCAGCCCACCACTTTGCGGGGTTTGCACGCGTTCTTGGGACTTTTTGGACTTGGGACTTGGAACTTTTATCGTCGATTCTTAACCAACTGTGCTATGATACTCCAGCCCCTCACTGACATGCTGTCCAAGCATGCTGACCCCCATGGTGCCCTCACTTGGACCTTCGTTGCCTCCGCCGCCTTCCTAAAGGCCAACTAAGCTACTGTAATTAAATATTAGTGCACCCAAAATACTTTCGCACCTGAGTAACTATAGGTTTAATTTAAAGGGTCAGCTTCTTCGTCTCAAGCTAATTTCGGACAAACGTGACTCTGCTGGCTACCGTTACTTTGTTAGCGCATCCCCATCCATCGGCGCATACTGCCATTATGCTCGACGTTTCGAAGGTGGCCATTGGCGTGGTTCTCCAACAGTTCGTCAATGGCCGTTGGTCGTCCCTGACTTTCTTCTCCAGAGTTTTGAACGCCACTCATCGACATTACTGCACCTTTGGCCGCGAACTCCTTGCTGCCTTTGAAGCAGTCGAGTACTTCCGATACTGTGTCGAGGGCCGCGATTTCTCGCTTTACAGGGATCACAAGTCCCTACTCGGTGCTTTCTGCTCAGCTGGAGCCAACCTGTTGCCCCGAGACATACGCCAGATATCATTTATCCTGGAATTTACGTCTGACATCCGCCACAGAAGCGGCACGTCGAATCCCGTGGCCAACGCATTGTCCCGTGTTACGGACACGCATGTCATCACTACCTCTGACACAGTCCTCGATCTTCATGACCTAGCGTACGCTCAAGACAGTGATCCCGAGTTGTCCGCCCTGCCTCACCTGGGCTACTCCCTACACGTCCCATTCCCCGGTTCTGCGCATCATCGGTGGAGCGACATGTCCTCCGAACAGCCCCGACGCTACCTGCCATTCTCCCTTCGCCGCATCGTTTTCGACCGCCTTCATAACCTTTCCCACCCTGGCATCCGCGCATCGCAGCGGCTCATCTGCTCTCGCTACGTTTGGCCTCGTACGCGTGCTGACATACGCGACTGGGCCTGATCCTGTGTGCCACGTCAAGCCTCCAAGATCCACCGCCACACTACTCGCGAACCTGTTCACTTCCCTATGCCAGACTTTCGATTTGAACATCTGGATCTCGACCTTGTAGGTCCCTTACCTCTGTCCCACAGCAAGAAGTATATTTTAACCATCATCGACCGGTGCTGTCCCTGGATCGAAGCCATTTTGTGCAAAATACAGTAGCGCAGAAACTGTTGCGAGGGCATTTTTCGCGGTTTGTGTCGCCCGGTTGAGTGTGCCACTTTGAAACCCACCAGACCGCGGGCGACAATTCGAGTCCCACTTTTTTCATCATCTTACCCGGCTGTCGGTTGCACCCACCTCAAAACAACGCCATATCATCGTGCGGCCAACGGACTCGTCGAACGATGCCACTGCCAATTCAAGTCCGCCCTTCGCGCATACCCCGACCCCAACAATTGGGTTGATCATTTACCCTTCGGCATTCTGGGTCTTCGCAGCGTCGTTCGAGAAGATCTCAAGTGCTCCACGGCAGAGTTAGTTTACGGAGCTACCTTGCGCTCGCCAGACGATTTCCTTTCACCTGTAACCAGGGTGTCGAACCGAACCCGAACCCGAACCGGAAACCGTACCCGAACCGTCATTTTTGCCGGAACCGAACCCAAACCCGAACCGAAATTTTCATGACACTGTTGAACCCGAACCGGAGCAGAACCGTAAAAAATAATAGCGGTAACCGGTTCGCAACAAAACGGTTCGGACATAAAAGAAGTCAGCATAAGAGTTGCTCTCTATCCCCGAACGAAGACACATTGGTATCATCATCACGCGCCTATATCATGGATTTCCGAAATTTTCACCTAGCAGTCAGACGACGACGTATAGTAAGTATACTTTCAGCGTCTTTTTAACATGTTGAAGCGCAGTTGTCCTTGTGAGCGCCGCGGCTAGCGCCCCGCACGCGTTGCGGCGTCTACTCTTCAGAGACGAGGTGCCACGCCTACGAATGAAACAGGAATGGAGTAGGCCAGTTATCTAGCTCTACAGGACGAATATGTGATCAAATAAGCGCCCAAGATTTCCCTTTACTTGTGAGCAGTACAAATTAAACAAGTCAGAAACATAAGAAGTAGAGAAGGAGCGTACGCAGAACGGTGCCTGTTTGATTGGTCGTGGTTTGAAAAGTAAATGTGGTTCTGCTTATTGGTAGCGCAGTTATGTCGTGACACATTGCCTTTGTGTTGTGGATTAACTAGTGCACTGCTGTGAGCTGCTTACACTGCTGGCAGGCTTATTTTCGACATGCTTCAGTACGGTTTCAGATCGATTCACGCTGCGAAGGCAGTGTACCGGCAAGTACTGTCGTCTAGTGTGAAAAAAGAGATTTTGGAAACAGAAAGTAGCAGGACTACATCGCTTCAACAGCGTGGACTTTATTTGCAATAAGTGTTCATCCATTTCTCATTTCTCTCGCTAAAGGGCTACATCACCGCTAGAAACGTCAATGGTGACAACAGCAGTAAGCTATTAGCCACGCATTTCCTGATAAAATCAGTTTTATGGAACATATAAAACGGAAGCGTTGAACCGGTTCGCGAACCGGTTCGGGGCTGCGAACCGGTTCGAGTTTTGGCGTGGCCGAACCGGAACTGAACCGGAACGAAATCAAAACAACGCGAACCCGAACCCGAACCGAACCCGTATTTTTTGCGGTTCGACACCCTGCCTGTAACCCATGATCGTACGCCTACAGTGGAATTCGTTGACAGGTTGCGCCAAAGTATGTCGCTGCTTCGCCCGGTTGCCACCAGGGTTTCCGCTTCGCACCCCACTTATTATCCGGCCGGCCTTGCCAAGCACGTCTTCGTCCGGTGCGATGCCGTTCGGAAGCCCCTACAGCGACCCTACGATGGCCCCTTCGAGGTCCTGGAGCGCAATGCAACGTCCTTCAAGGCCAAAGCCCTTAATTGAGAGGAGCGCATCGACATCATTAGGCTGAATGCGTTCCTATTCTCGGACAGTTGAACCAGTTCAACTGCAGCCCTCACGCCCACCGTCACGAAATCATTTCCAATCCATGTGCGTTTTCAACTCCCCTTCTCGCACAGAGGAGGGGGGGGGGGGATACTGTATTGGACAAAGCCAAAAGCTGATCCGGGGGCACGAGCCTCGCGTTCGTGATCTCGTGTGCTCTCGGCTGATCCACTGGTGCTGTTGACCACGCCGTTGCATCGACCCCCATCTTCAAGTGTTTGATCACTGCACACTGAAACAGAGCTTCACCGCATAGCACGTTCCTAGTTCTTTCCCCGGACTTGCTAAAAACTGAGGGCGTACGCCATTTTTGAGGCAGACAACGTCGAGTCCTCTCACCGTCAGCACCAACACCAGTGGCATTATGGCGTTCATAATTGACACACATATGCCGTACGCCCCCCGCTTTCATAAAATCAAGGGGGAGAACGTTGTCATTGGGAATTATGGTTGGCTAGAACCGTGCTATGGGGTGAAGCTATGTTTTTCGTGTGTGTATCAATATTTCAGACGACTGCTATCCTACTATCTAGTTGTTCCACTACCATGTTTTTTATCCATTCAGTTATGTTGACTTTTATGTCGCCCTCGTGATTAACTGTGTCAAAAATGGTCATTTTTCGTTCTTAAATATAGTTTCATCAAAATGAGCAAAAGTCAATAGCTTGAGCTGCCATTATATCACACTCTCAAAACAGAGCTTTACCGTTTAGTGGCGGCAAGTTTCAGTTTTCCGTTTTCAGCAAGTCAATCGTCTTCATTGCGTACCGCTAAGTGGTGTGACAGGCGAACACTTTTATTGTTAAGCTTCCTCCACACCGGCAAAGTTGGATAACTAGCACTGATTATATGTTGCAGTGGGCAGAGTGCACACAGCGTTTGCGGCAGTCGTTGCACTAACACTGTTAAGGAGACGGACGCGTACCATTTTGACTTGTTCTTCTACAGTGGATCGTCTCATAGAGTCAACAATACAACTTTTGGGCGTCAACAATACAATACAAGTCAACAATACAAGATGTGGGCGTGCTTACGCTTGTCCCATCCTACAGTTGGCAATACAACAATACAACTTTTGACTAGTTGGCGATACAAGGTCATCGATCCCCCATTGGATGGCGGTTCGTGACCCCATTCAGTGGTTAAACCTGAGACAGCTAACAGCGGTGTTAGCCTCGTTCGACCAGGCAAAAGCTTTTGACAGAATGAGTCATTGGTACCTGTTTCATTCAATCATTCATTCATCTGTTTCATTCGTATCTGTCCATTGCAGTTCCACTGCATCATCGTTGCACTGCCATAGGTTTTAACCATGACTGGCTTGTGTAATCATCCTCAGCAGCTCAGGTTCGAAGGGTAAAGCCTGCTTTACCTCGGGAAGTTGTTGGGCTTGTGAGAGACACAACAATAGCCTTAAATGCTGCCAGAACAAACGGAATGATGTGGAGGACCAAGGAGACCTGTTGTGAGTGGAACCCTTGTGTCTGGCCGAGGGATGAGTTGCCTCGGTGGCACTGGTGGCGGGGTAGGCTTGAAACCTTCGACAGACTCTTCAGTAGACCGTACACTTGGAGGCCGTGGAGGCATTTCTGCTGGCGGTGGGCCTGTGGTCTGTCGTGCTTGCCTTGCTTTATCTGGCCTTTGTGGCAGCTGAGGGAAGTTTTCAAACATCAGCGGTGGTGGTAGAGGCGCTTCTTTCTTTTGTTGAGCGTTTTGTTTCGTTTGCTTTGTTGCTTTGTTTGCTAAGAGTATTGTCATGAAGTAAGAAAAAAAAGCGTATGCCCTCGTTTTTCAGCAAATCAGGGGAAAGAAGATGTCACTGGGGATGATGGTAGGCTAGGTGCGTGCTATGTGGTGAAGTTCATTTTTAAGAGTGCACTGTGATCAACACTTACTTCAGTTCTCAAAAGTAGAACGTCGTCTTCATTGCGTACGCCTTAATGGCGTGAGAGAAGAATAGTTTTATTGATAAGCTTCCAACACACCAGCAATGGTGAACAACTAGCACTGTCCAACAGCTCACGGCATATTGCACATGTCTAACAGGATAATCATGAAGTAAGAAAAAAAGTGTTGTTATCTAGTTCTCTTGCTCCATACCTCCATAGGTAGCTCGCCTGCTTGATGACAATAGACACCCCCTATTCAGCAAATGATGGGAAAGAACGATGTCACTGGGATGACGTTAAGCAGTAACCGCAGGTGTAGCAGTAGGAGAGACAAGCAGTCGAGACGTGTGTCAACAGAAAAGCTAGTGAATTTAGTGGCTAGAGATAAGAAGGCACAACAAAGCACGCCACAAGAGACGCGATGACACGCAGAGGAAGTGCAGAACAGACACAAAAGTGGCGTTGATGTTCCCTCTGCGTCTTTCATCCGAAATACGTCCAGAATGTCTTCGGCATACCTCGACTGATCGAGGGTCAAACTCCCATCAGCTCCACGTTGTATCCTCATAGAGAAAATGTGGCTAATTTCTACGATCTCTTTGATATCAAAGGTGGCTCCGGTGCTGTGTTTGACCTTTCTTAGGGTCAATTCACACAATGCAACTTTAGTTTCGCGCAACCGGGTTGCGCCACCAAGTTGCACCGTGTGAACGTGAAGCTCTGGTTGCGCAGCTTGAGCTGCAGGAGTTGCAGAGCCGATCGCTTCACGAGCGATTCCTCAGCTGCAACTCTAGCTGCAACCTGCCAATTACACGGCTCCGCCTTGCAAGCGCCACCAATCAGGAATACTTCGATGTGTAAGTTATGGCAGCGGCGGTTCGCGAGACGATGAAATTACCACGGATCCGTGGAAATTATGCAAAATTATCAAACTCGCAAAGGATTGAAGTCGTAACGAGCGGAAGTCGCGGTGCGATAGGACGAAAATTATGACAATGATGTTCTTTCGTGCCATCCTGCGAGCTCGGCGACCACTACGGCATCCAGAGTTGCTCGCCGTATGAAAGGGACCTTTCTGGAGCAACTTCGGTTGCGTGCAACTGTAGCGGGAAACGAGTTGCAGCAAAAAGTTGCATCGTGTGAATCGACCCTTAATTTGGCTTCGTCCACCGCAATGATAAAGATGTCATCTACGTACACTCCAGCGACTATACCTTCCACGTTGTCGAAATAAATACAGGGATCCGCTTTCAACCTGGTTAAACCCACGCTCTTGAGAAAGTTCTCAAGTACCACATTCCACTAGTGGACTGACGTAACCCGTACGAACTCCTCATGAAAAGCCGACGTCTTCTCCATTTCCTTCATGAAACAGCGCAGCTTGCTCAATGTAGATGCGTTCTTCCAACATCCCGTTTAGGTAGACGGCTGTAATGTCGATTTGATGCGCGGGCCACCCTCTTTCGACTGCTAAAGCCCAAAGTGTACACTCTAAAAGCAGTGACGCTTAAGTGACACATGAAATTGTTGTGACACTTTTGGGCGAGCCTAAACATTAATCTGAAAAACGTCACACCGCGAACTTCGTCCCTATGAAGCAACAGGAAAGGTGTTTAAGTTTTTCAGAGAGGTGGATGGGGTGTCATAGCTGATTACTCAAGCCTGGGAGGGCGTGTGACACTTGAGTTGTGACACTTGCCGCAGCTGCGGCCGTTGTCAGTAAGACATAGTTTGATCCCTGTTTGAACGCTCCGGATCTCTATGTTTTCTCATTCAGCTACGGACAATGGGCAAGCTTTGGCCAATTGAAGCGGGGAACGCGCACGAGGTTTCTCACATTCGGTTCCATCTGCTAAAAATGGCTTATGTAACTCGCTGTCGAAAACACTCAGACGACTGAGACGTTCACGTTACTGGAACGCGTCGAGGAATCTGTGTGTGTTTGATCCATGCGAGAGCCCGTCATTTATGAGATCATAACGTTCGCATTCGTCTGCCTTACAGGATGGCGTATCATGCATGGGCACCCTCCCGTAAGGCAGGGCGTTTCTTTCCTGTTCAGGACGACGAACACAATGAAATCGCATAAACACAGAAAAGCTGGTGGATGCCGGTTTGTCTCTGTGTCTCTCTCATCCCCGCTGACGTACGCGAGCACACTTTCGAAAGCCTATTTGCTTGCCGTAAAGCATTAGAAAAGACAGAACTTGATCCTTGTGAAATCGTTGCCATGCAGACAATCACATCTGCTATGCTGCAAAACGTGCTCCACATGTCCTCGGTGGGTTCAGATAAAGTGGCCCGGTAGGTACGCACCTATGGCTCTCCCTGCTTGCCGCATTAACTTCCGGTGGCGCGGGAAGACGCATTTATCCGGTGAAAATGAACAAATTTTAACGAACAAATTTCATCTTTCATCGTAAAAAATCCTAGTAACCAAACTTCACGTAACAAATAAAATTGTCTAGGCAAACATTCTCTCCGTGCATCCCGATTTTCCCATGCAGAAATCAATATGGCGGTCACGGCAAAGTTGCGTCTAGCTACCGCTAGGTAGCATCCTACCAGATCTCCTATTGTTTCAGGGTGAGTGGCACCTCTGGCGGTAGGGTAATGCAACTGTGCTACACGGCCATGTCCCTTTGGAAATGAGCGGAACGAAGGTCGCGTTGCTAGCGATTTTATTGCGCCAAGTTCGGTTATTACTGTATTTTTTTCTCTATTTGGACCGCATAAATACACCGTCGTGCGCCGCTGGAAGTTCGTAATGTGTGCAGGGAACGCGCTATGTGCGAAAATGCGGGGCTACCTTGTCTGCACCCACCCCGTATTATTCCGGCGTCATAAGCGTCCCTCACGAGTGCACATTGAAATCTGTGCGCCAAAAATCCTTTGACATCCGAAATGGCAATTTACAGCGATAGAAAAAAGGTTTAAAGGTTTTCGGTAGCTGCCAACAATGAAGTATTCGCGGATTATTTTTCATCTTCATTGCGACGTTTCTTCCGATTACGTTCTGCATTTCGTTTCTCTTCTTATCCCTTTTTGAATGTCTCATGATCTAAACTGGCCACGCATCGCTTAGTCTCCGCAGAAACATTATTAGGAAATTTCTGAATAGCATGTGAAAAAATAGCGTAACGTCAACGCAAACACAAATGAATCTGTTTTGCTCGCTATCCAGGTACCATTCTTCCCTTCAGGACATCCCCGTATTTCGAGCTGCATTTCGAGCAACGACTGCCATCTTAGAAGGGGTTCCATGGATCCATCCACCAGAAAGGTCTTGAACGCCGATTACCTCATAGTGTGCCTGTCCTGAAAGAAAATGATTTGCTTTTCATGTGACCCCTAGCATCTGAGCGTGCCAACCACATACATCAGATGTCAGTGTCAGTTGCACGTTTCACCCATCTCTGAAGTCTATATAGCCACATTCAGATTGGGCTTTTGCGTGAAAGTTAAACAGCTCTCTCACGTTCAATCGCACGTCTTGGCTCGTGCACCCTAAACGTTTATCAAAATAGGCAATGTGGTGGCAACGAGACCAACGTTACGACTGATGCCCTGGGGGAATGTGACCCCTCGACCGACCCCTAAGGGTACTGTGCCGACATATGTCTGAAAGCGTATGAGGAAAGGCCAGAAAAAAAAACAGACACCACAGCTGGTATATCTGTGAAGCCGACAACAGTGAGCCCTTTCACCAGCATCACCACCACCATCGTGATCCCATGAGACCACTTGCACTCTAAACACAGAACTTCATCGCATAGCACGCCGAAGGAGGCCAACCATTCCACAGTAGCCTTTATTATTGCTGATTTGTTGAAAACGGGACAATAAGCCTTTTCGAGACACTTAACTACGTAAGTGTCCCAACAGGGCGTAGGCCTCCCGTTTTCAGCTAATCAACTGTGTTACATGCATCATTCTGTACCGTGGTTGGTCTTCGGCGTGCGATGCGGTGAAGATCTCCTTTTAAAGGGCGCGACTTGTTCCTGACACTTGCTGTAAGAGCACTCGTGACACATTCTTCCAAAAGTAACAAAAAGCTTCTGAATGTGACACTTGAGCAAATAATGACTTTTTTGCAAAAAGAGACGCATGCAATGCGTCACAAAAGTGCCACCATTTTTTACTGGTGATATTTAAACTGCACGAACAGACTTCAGGTTTATTAGTGGCGAAAATGTCTCTTTGAAGTCAATTCCTTCAACCGAGGACAAGCCACACGCGACCAGCATGACCTTGTACCTGTCTAGATCGCCGTTTTCGTCGTACTTCTTCCGAAAGACCCATTTGTTTTTGATGACAGGTTGACCGCTCGGCTGAGGAACTACCTCCTCTGTTTCGTTGTTCTTCAGGTCTCCCTTCGCGGTGGAGGGAGGCGAAAGTGAGCTGGTCCTTCAGATTTTGGAGAAGTGCGCCTGGATAACACGATCCGTGCCAGGGTGGGCAGTGTTTTTGAATGACCGGCCGATAAAAAGAATGTCGGGGCAGTATCGCCTGCGCTAAGCTGTACCGGGAAGATTTTTTCTTCAAATCAAATTTGTTTTTAAATATCCTCTTCTATGAGCTCTCCATTCGGTTCCGTCAGGCGTTGACAGTGCTTCTTCCACATTTCTTGGATCAGGCATGAAATCGCTTATTTCTACTGCAAAGCAGGAATAACTTAGCTTTGGCTTGGCGGCTAGCCGCTCGGAACGCATGGGCAGCGCTGATTGCGGACCACGTTGACAGCTTCGGACACTGACGACGTCAACAGTTGGAGGGCACACGTCTGCAGACGCTCGCACAATTTCCGGCGGTTAAACTGGCGCTTGAGTTGGGTTTTTGCCGTCAGTGCTATCGGAATCCAAGCGTAAACTCAAGGCGCCGTCGTTGAATCCGGGTTTACAAGGAGGGGTCAGCGCGTTGTTTATGCGCTTTTACGGAAAGCAATATTTGTCAAAGAAAACGTCACGGCTGACGAAGAAACTGTCGGTTTCTCTGTCCCAGAACTTGTACCCTTTTGCGCCCTCCGGGAACCCGGGGAACATACATTCTACTGCCTTTGGGTCCAGTTTGTAAGGTCGACGCTGCTTCTTTATGGCCCAGGGATCTGCATCCAGGTGCCCTTATGTGGCCGCTACGGGATTCTTTGCCAAACCACTGCTTGTTTGGCACCTACCCGCCTACCGAGCTGGAGGAACACGTATTTCGTACGTAACCGGAAGTTACAAGGGCGTCCGCCCAGAGTCTTTTGGGAATACCAGACTCTCTTTCCAGAGCTTTTACCAGACATGTGAAGGACTTGACTTGAAGGAAGGAAGACATGTGAAGGATAGGAATGACCAACATATATTCTATTGCCTAGGGGTCTAGTTTGGACTGTCGAAGCTGCTTCTTTATGGTCCAGGCTCTCCACCCGCATACCCTTATGTTGCGCTACGGACTTGTTTTCTAAACCACCGCGCGTCTGGCACCTGCCCGCTCACCGATATCTTGGAAGCTCAAAAACAACCGCCACTCTGCTCCACAGTAGCAGGGGAATCTGACACTGAAGGAAGCAGTGCTCCGGCGACTCCGATATGCCGCAAGACGGGTAGTGATCCGTGCGACAGGTATGGAAGCGGACAAGCGGAAGCGCAGGACGAGCGTTCAACCAGCCAGGGGTGATTTGTCGCCAGGCACTCCTGGAAGGGCACCGGGCACCACCGGGCAGGGAGGGAACCAGCAGTGCCTCCGTGAGTGCGGCGTAGAAATCTGTGGCTTCCCAGAGAGAGACGCCAGCGTCCAGGGACATCTGCCGCACGCGTCTGGCGGCAGCTCTGCAAGCTCCGAAAAGGAGGCGAAGGAGCTCCTTTTCTCGGACGGCTGTCAGTGGTATGGGTGAACCAGCATGACACAGGAAATAGTGCACCAAAGCTCACGCTGGATGATCGAGACTGTGAAGCGCCTGAAATAGAGCACTGATCTGAAATGCTAGGCATGGCTCAACATCGCTAGACAACCGGCACGCCCAACCTCGCCCTATCACGCGTGAGATGCAGATGTGACCTCCTGCCCCATTCAACTGAACCAGCCCACAGGAAACGAAAGGCGTTGCGAGTTATGGCGATTCGAATTACTGCAGGGGGCAGACATACAGCGGCGAGGAACCATAGACGGCCGTTGTACCAAGAGGTCAGTAAACGGACACAGAAAGTGAGGGCCAGGTCTACGGAGAATAGCGGAGGAACGTTTAAGCACTCTAGCCCAGTTTAGACAAGATACCCAACTTCCATCGAATACGACACCGATAATTTGTTTACACTTTTTGAGGGTACGCCATAGGCGACAATGCGAGAAGGTTGTGCAATAATATAGGCGGCACCGCTCTTACACTGGTTGACTTGTGCGGCAGCACTTTTACAAAAATCGTCGAAAGCCTTCAGCACACGTTCAAGGCAAGCTTCCCCTGGTAGCACGAGAGCAATATCGTCTGCATACGCCAAAACAGGTGGGGGCAACCACTAGGCAATCTACGAAGGACAGGGAGGGATCTTAAATGGACCAGGAGCGGGTTTATTGAGACGGCGTACAATACAGAAGAGGACAGTCCTGCAGTACACTGTGCGTAATTTCAGTCGGACGCAATATACCACCAGCTGCGGAGACCAGGCTCTTCGCACCGAGGTCCGAGAACACTTCCACAAAGGGAATCCACGCTTCATGAAAGCCTTAAGCTGTGGGCATAGAAAACATATACGAATGACGCATCCTCTCAAAGGCTGTTGCCTGGTCGAACGAGGCTAACACCGTTCTTAGCTGTCTCAGGTTTAACCACTGGATGGGGTCACGAACGGCCATCCTATGGAGGACCGACGACCTGCCAAGAACTGAACAGGCTTGACATGGGTGCAAGGACTTCTGTAACTGCGGCGAAACACGTAGAAGGCAGGGAAGGATCACAGACGTATTTTGGTTACCGTTAATTTGTGCGCCAGACACTTCGCAAAAATCGTCGAAAACCTTCAGCACAGGTTCAAGGCAAGCTTCCCTGGTAGCATGAGAGAGATAATCATCTGAATACGCGATAACAGGAGGGGGGCAACCACCAGGCAGCTTAAGAAGGATATGGAGGGAGCTTAAACGAAGCAGGAGCGGGTTGATTGAGATAGCGTACAACACAGGAGAAACGGGACAGCCCTGCAGTACACCGTGCGTAATTTCAATCGGACGCGATAGACCACGTGCAACGGAGACCAGGTTTTTCGCACCGAGGTACAACACTTCCACAAAACGAATGCACGCTTGATGAGAGCCGTAAGGTGTAAGAATGGAAAAGAGATATGAATAACGCACCCTGTCAAAAGCTGTCTGAGGTTTAACTACTGGATGGCGTCACGAATGGCCATCCTATGGAGGACCGATGACCTGCCGTAAACCGAACGGGTTTGACATGGGTGCCATCTCCAACCGCGGCGAAAAACGTAGGAGAAGTGTCCTGACTAGAACTCAAGTCAAACGTCGTTGTATTGTTGACTCTATGAGATAAGCCACAACAGAAGAGCAAGTCAAAAGTGCTATGGCGAAAGAAACGTTCTTTCCCGGAACAGCACCGCAAGCTGTACTGCCCCGACGACCTTGTTATCGGCCGCGCCGTTCAAAGACACGGCCCACCCCGGAGCGGTCCGCGTTATCAAGAGGCCCTTCTCCCAATACGAAGGACCGGCCCCTTTCGCCTCCCTCCACCGCGAAAGGTCAATGCGCGGATTTGAAGAAAGACCAGACCTATGGAGCGGTACGCATCCGCATCCTGCTTAGTGCGGCGACAGCCGCAAACTGCCCAGTGCTACATATCATCAGTGCTACTGGGCGGTACGCATCCATCTCCTGCTTATTGTTGTATTGTTGACTGATTAGATGAGTCGTTTACCTTATCCTTATCCACTCCTGCTTCGTATTGCAACTGTATACTGTTCAAAACAGAACTTCACCACATAGCACGCTCATAGCCAACCACCATTCCGAATGATATCATTCTGTGTATTGACTTGTTGAAAATAGGAGGAGTCGCCTATCTTGTCCCAGATAGGCGCCTCCCCCCTATTTTGAACAAATCAGGACACAGAATGATATCATTTGAAATTATGCTTAGCTAGGAGCGTGCTATGGGGTGAAGTTCTGTTTTAACAGTATAGAATGGGACAAGAGAAAGCTTGCCCATATGACATTATTCTCGTTTTATCGTCTCCTGTTCAGGCATTCAGGTGCCCCCCAAAACTCTGCCCCTATGCTTTTGCACTTGAGTTGACATTGTTGCCTGATTAGATGAGTCTGTATTGCCATCATGCAGCTGATTAGATGAAATAAAAATTCTTTCCCGGAACAGCGCCCCGACGACCTTGTGTGTATTGGCATCGAGGCGGACCCCGGCGACCTTGAGCCCTGCATTGTTAGTGCGGCGGCTGCCGCAAGCGTTGTGTTGCAGTCTGCCCACTGCTACATATTATCAGTGCTAGTTATCTAACCTTTCCGGTGTGGTGGAAGCTTAACAATAAAAGTGTTCGCCTGTCACGCCACTTGACGGTACACAATAAATAACGACGTTCTACTTTTGACAACTGAAATAAATGTTCATGGTTGTGCTCTCTTAAAAATGAACGTCACCACAAAGCACGCACATAGCCACCCATCATCCCCAGTGACATCGTTCTTTCCCTTGATTTGCTGAAAACGGCGTCGTACGCTTTTTTTTTTCTTACGCCATTTTTATGGCATTTTACAGTTCATAATTACCATAAAAATGGCGTGTATAAGCCGTTCGATTTTCATGAAATCAACGGAGACAACGCTGCCATACGCGATGGTGCTGGCGTCACCTAGTGACGCCACGTACGATACGTGACGAAGTTCGATAGTGGTAGTGACGTTTATTAGGAGAAGAAACCTGCGACACTCTGCCTGCTCAGAATAGTGGCGGCCAGTTACATTCCCAAGGAAGGGAGGACACTCTAAGAAAAAAAGGAGCAAAACGGTGATTAATTGCAGCTTCTACTCCCCTGGGCTGCAGTTACACCCCATTTTAGTCTTCTAACCCGACATTTATTGCCGACATTTACTCCCTAGGACTGCAAATTGTCACTAAATTTCGCGAATGGTCTCCTGAATGCAACAGTCTACGTAAATATGTGCCCTTGGTGAATTTGAACGACATCAGGCTCTATAGCTCAGACAACGAAGCAAATTTCCAGCCACACAGAGTAAGAAACAGTTAGCGCATTTTTCTTCGTAAATTGTGCCCTAGTATGACGCAAGGTATCACTCGATATATCACAATTGATGGTTTGCTTCAAAGTATTTTCATGCATGCACACCAATTATGTACCTGGCACTCTTACAACAGCGCGTGAAATGCAGTCTCCACTCAGTGCCATTCATTTACTCCCGTGCATTTACTCCCGAAAGGGACTATTTTTGTGGCAATGCATTTAGTCCTCAAAAGGAGTAAAAGTACTCCTTTTTTTCTTAGAGTGTGGATGCAGGCTCGTACATAACTGAACAGTTAGGCGACCTTCGTTATGACTCCCAGCGCCTCAGCGCAATGACAGAGCAGCAAGAAACTGTTGACGTCCCAATCATCGGAGAAGCTGCCAGTGCAGAGCACGTAGACACAAGCCAAGATGCCGCAGAGATCGAAGAGAGCGTTGATAGGCATGATGTCCATAATTCAGAGAGAGATGGGCAGGATCAGACTACTGACACCGAGGAGTCTTCCTCAAGCCCTCCGTTACGACGATCTGCCCGGATAAGTAGAGCACCTAATCATCTACAACTTGACCCAAGAAAGGTCACTTACTGTGAAACGGTGACGGAGGAGCAAACCGATGCACGATCCTATGCCGAAGCCATGTGCTCACCACAAAAGGAACAGTGGATCGAAGCCATGGAACAGGAACTTTCTTATCTCCATCACATGAACACCTGGACGCTAGTAACAAGAAAACCTGACATGAAAGTCGTCAAGTCAAAATGGGTATTTCGCATCAAGAGGGACGCATTAGGTCAGCTAGACATGTACAAGGCACGTCTTGTGGCCGTGGGAGCTTCGCAAAGAGACGGCGTGGACTACTTTGGAACTTTTTCGCCGGTAGTTAAGCTCACGAGTCTACGAACACTTCTTGCTATCGGATTGGAGGAAGATATGGTAATGCGTCAACTGGGGGGGGACGTCAAAACAGCATACCTACATGGAACGCTCGAAGAAACTGTTTATGTGGAACCGCCTTTGGGATACCCTGCGTCAGACAGCAAAGTTTCTCTTGAAAAAGGCACTCTACGGATTGAAGCAGTCGGGAAGAACATGGTACTTGACGCTTGACGGTATCCTGAGGAGACAGGGCTACAGAAAACTCGAAGCCGACAGATGTGTCTACGTACTATCCAAAGGACGACGTGAAAGAGTGAGCCTTAGTGTGTATGTCGATGACATGCTAATGATGGCTACTTCCCAGACTCTCCTACAGACTTCGATTAGGAACCTAGCAAGAGAAGTGTAACTGAAGGACATGGGAGAGCCCACTTACATCTTAGGGATTCAAGTACAGCATGATAAAGAGCGGAGGACGCTGACCATTAGCCAGATAAAGTACATCGACGAGATTTTAAAACGCTTTTATATGGAAGACTGTAAGCCCGTCAAAACATTCATGTCCGAAGAATGAAAACGCAGAACCTGAATTTGTCGAGAGGAGCCCGAATGTTCCAGACTCTAGTGGGCAGCTTGATGTACTTGGTTCAAGGTACCCGACCGGACACTGCATTTGCCACCAGCTACTTGAGCCACTTTAATTCAAGCCACACGCAAAATCACTGGCGAATGGCCAAACGAATACTTCGTTACCTAAAGGGAACCCGTGACGTAGGAATAACTTACGCTGCATGTCAGGAGCGAATTTCAGGGTACACAGACGCGAGCTTCAACGAAAACGGCACAGGAAGATCTAGAAGCGCTTATGTCTATACCATGTCACAGGGAGCAGTCAGCTGGCGGTCCACAAGGCAACAGCTCGTCGCTCTGTCAACTTGCAAGGCTGAATACATCGCTCTTGTGGAGGCCCTCAAGGAAGGCAAATGGTTCAAAACCTTCAATGCGGAACTTGGACTCAACAGTTACGGAACAGACGTATTAGAAGTTCGATGCGACAACCAATCAGCGATAAAAATAGCTGAGAATCCGACGTTTCACCAACGGACTAAACACTTCGAACTTAAGCACCTGTTCGCCAGGTATGAAGTCGAAACAGGGCAGTTCAAACTATCGTTTCTACGCACCGAAGACATGATAGCTGGCGCCCTGACAAAACCAGTGCCACACGCAAAGAATGCCGTGTGTGCCAAAGGCTTCGGCTTCAAAGACTTTTATTGATGTTTTTTTTTCATCTTCCAGGTTTGCTTGACGCGGGGGGGGGGGGCTATGTTGGACTGGACCTTTGTACATCGAGCGGAAATCTTGTTACCTTCACTTTCGGTTTCGAGTGGACAAAATAAAATGATCCTGGCAGCGTGTGGCAAGGGAAGGTGAAGTTACCTTGCACCGTCGGCTGCCACTTTCCCCTCTTCTACAAATATAACATTCCCTTCCATGCAGTCCTTTTGCTGGGTGATGAGCCCCTGGTTACTTTTAATTGTGTATACAATTTTTTAAATGATGTTGGTTGCCTCAAGTACCTTTAAACTAAATTGTAACTGAAGTATTCCCCTTTTTTAAATACATAACATTTTATGATTGTCTTGGCGCATAATAGCCCTAGTCGCTCATGTGCCAGAAAAACCTGAATCACTCACTCACTGAAGTTACCTTGCGCGCGTGCTCGACGCTTCTGCAGGACGAACGACGAAGATAGGTAGTTGTCTCTTGCAAGGTGTCGAACCGAACCCAAACCCGAACCGAAAACCGTATTCGAACCGTTATTTTTGCCGGAACCGAACCCGCACCCGAACCGAAATTTTCATGACACTGTTGAACCCGAACCGGAGCACAACCGTAAAAAATAATAGCGGTAACCGGTTCGGAACAAAACGGTTCGGACATTCAAATAAGTCCGCATAAGAGTTCATCTGAATCCCCGAACGAACACACATTGGTATCATCATCACGCGTCCATATCATGGATTTCGGAAATTTTCACTTAACAGTCAAACGAGGACGTATACTCTCAGCGTTTTTTTAACACGTTGCATTTGTGCTTGTGAGCGCCGCGGCTAGCCCCCCATGCACCCGCTGCGGCGTCTATATCTTCAGAGACGAGGCGCCACGCTGACGAATGAAACAGTAATTGAGTAGGCCAGTTATATAGCTCGATAGGGCGAATATGTGACTAAGTAAGCGCCCAGCATTTCACGTGAGTAGTAGAAATTAAATAAGTCAGAAACATGAGAAGTGGAGAAGGAGCGTACGCCGAACGGTGCCTGTTTGATTGGTCGTTGTTTAAAAAGTACATGCAATTCTGCTTATTGGTAGTGCAATTGTGTCGTGACACATTCCCTTTGTGTTGTGGATTAACTGTTACACTGGTGTGAGCTCGGACAGAGCAAGGCTGGCAGACGTATTTTCGAGATGCTTCAGGACGGTTGGAGTTAGATTCACGCCGCGAATGCAGTGTGCCTTCAAGTACCCTCGTCGAAGTAAAATGCTGTCGATTCTATTAGGCTTCCTTTAAGTGTACTTTACTGGCACTGTGCGTGTGAAAAGAAGTTTTTTTGGAAACAGAAAGTAGCAAGGCTACACCGTTTCATCAGCGTGGACTCTATTTACAATAAGTGTTTCTCCATTTCTCCTTTCTCTCGCTAAAGGGAGAAATGGACGAGCTTACCGCTAAAAACGTCAATGCAAACAACAGCAGTAAGCTATCCGCCACGCATTTTCCAATAAAAGCAGTTTTATGAAACAAATAAAATTGAAGCGTTGAACCGGTTCGATTTTGGCGTGGCTGAACCGAAACTGAACCGGAACGAAATCAAAGCAACGCGAACCCCAACCCGAACCGAACCCGTATTTTTTGTGGTTCGACACCCTTGTCTCTTGATCTCCTCGGGGTTTAACTGAAACCGTCGCGCATCACCCACTGTGCCGCCAAGACCCCTCCAAAGGTCAACAGAGACTTGAGCTCCAGGTCCCTCAGGAGATTTTCGAAAGGTTCGCCCTCCGCTTGCACGCGACATCGAAACACATAGCGTTCATATGTCTCATTCCGCTTCAGTGTACAATACGCTTCAAACTTTTTCATCAGTGCGTCCAAATCGTCTTTTTCCGCAATGCCAGGCTTAAACGTGTTGAATACGTCGATGGCTTCCTGGCCCGCCAAGTGTAAAAACATTGCACCTTTTTGCTTACTTGATCTGGTCTCTGCTGCCGTTGCCTGCGGGTAAAGCAGGAGCCGTTGCTTGAATTTCTTCCAGTTTTCCGCTGCATTTTCCAGTAGAATCAACGGCTCCGCCGGCGGGAGAAATTCCAATCCGACGCACTTGGCTATCGCGTTTCAACGCGCCCTTTGCTTCGCTCTCACAGACGGGCAGGCCCCACTAGGCGCCTGCGCACGTCCTACATATCAGACGCAGATTCAGGACTGCGTGAGTCAGGATGGCGAAGCACAGCTAACACCTGCCTGAGCGCACCTCTACACTGCCGGTGTTCACGCGCGCGCTGTCTTCCCCAGTGCCGAAAACGGTGCGCTGCATCCAACTTCAGAGCTTCCCAGTGACAAGGCCCAAAATCGGGCGCGGAACAAACATCCGCAAGCCGATTTTTTACGTCGTTTTTAAATTCGGGGTCGTTGAGCAAAGACACAATCAGGCGCCAAAAACAGGAGCCAGAGCGAAAATTTAGCCCGCCAGATAAAGATAACAGAACACCAACACGATCCGTGAGATCCCCAGCAGGTCGCGTCATACAGATAACGTTTCACTTTTGAAGACTGAAATAAATGGTGTTAAACATAGGACGCACCTAGCCAACCATCATACCGAGTGACATCATTCTCTCCCCTGATTTGTCGAAAACGGTAACGTACGTTTATTATTATTATTTTTTCATTACTCGATGACAATACGCCATCTTTGTGCCCCAAAAGTGGCCTGCATTGTTCATTTTTCATCAAATCAACGGAGAGAACGTTGCTATACGGGATGGTGTGGTGGCAGTGACGTTTATTAGACAAAAAAGGTCTGCAGCAGTCTGCCTGCACAGAATAGTGAGGACAGTTACATTTCCACGGAAGAGGGTAAGGGACGAAAGGATTAGGGTAATAGTTAAGAAAAAGTGGCGTTTTCTTTGACGAATATTGCTTTATGTCCACGGGCGTGAACGTCACGCAGACCCTACATTGCGAACCCGGATTCAACGATGGTGCATTAAGTTTACACCTGGACTGCATACAAGTTGTGGGTGCCCGCTCACGAACCAAGACGTCCGATCGAGCGAAGAGAAAGCTACTTCACTTTCATGCAAAAGGCCTGTCAAAATGTGGCTGCATAGACTTCAGAGATGGGTGAAACATGCAGCTGACACTGACATCTGATGTTTGTGGAAGGCATGCTCAGATGCTAGCTGTCATATGAAAAGAAAATAATTTTATTTCAGAACAGACACACTGTGAGGTAATCGGCGTTCAAGACCCTCTTGGTAGAGGAATCCGAAGAACCAAGATGGCACTCGTTGTTCGAAATGCAGCTCGAAATACGGGAATGTCATGAAGGGGAATGGTAACTAGATAACTAGCACAAGAGATTCATTTGTGTATGCGATGGCGACACGCTCTTTTTGCTGCTTTTTGCTCTCCTGCCGCAATGGACCGAACAAGAACACAGGAAACGGAATCCGAGTTATGGCGACTTGAATACCGCACGGGGCAGACATACAGCGGTGAGGTACCACAGACGGCTGCTGTACCAAGAGGTCAGTAGCGGAGTCAACAGCGGAGGCATGTTTAGGTACTTTAGGCCTGTTTACACGAGATACCCCACTAGCATCGAAGACAACACCGAACATTTTGACTAGGGTACGAGGGTACGCCACGAGGAGCAACGCAAGAAGGTCGTGCATTAATGTAGAGAGTGGGCACCGCTCTTAGACTGATTGAGTTTTGCGCCAGACATTTAAAAAAAAAAAACGTCGAAAACCTTCAGCACAGGTTCAAGGTGAGCTTCCCCTGGTAGCATGAGAGAGATATCATCTGCATACGCGAAAGCAGGATGGGGACAACCACCAGGCAATCTAAGAAGGACAGGGAGGGAGCTTAAGCGAACCAGGAGCGGTTTCATCGGGACAGAGTACAGTAATGGAGAAAAGGGACAGCCCTACCGTATACCTTGCGTAACTTCAATCGGATGTGTGTCAACAGCCTGGTTGACCGAGGCCAACACCGTTGTTAGTTGCCTCAGGTTTAACCACTGGATGGTGTCACGAAAAGTCATCCTATGGAGGACCGACGACCTGCCGAGAACCGAATACGCTTGCCGTGGGTGCAAGACCTTCTCCAACTGCGGCGAAACACGTAGGAGAAGTGTCCTGGCTAGAATTCAAGTCTAAAGTTCTTGTATTGTTGACTCTATGAGATGAGCCACGGAAGAAGTGAAAGTCGAAAGTGCTACGGGGCGGTACGCATCCGTCTCCTGCTTATTGTTGAATTGTTGACTGATTAGATGAGTCGTTTAGCTTATCCTTATGGTCTCCTACTTCGTATAGCTAACTGTAGAATGAGATAAGAGAAAACTTCCCAGATCAGATTATTATCGTTTTAAAGTCCCCTGTTCAGAAAGTTTTAAGAAGTATTCTACAGGAATTTTACAGATATTCATTTAACAGGTGTGGGTATTGTCCTGCTGTATTGCCATCAAGCAGGAGACCTACCGTGTGTATTGGCAAGCTACCAGAGCTTGTATTGTTGAGTGATTAGATGAATCACAGAATTAGTGAGCCCATCTTCCTTATCTTTTAGCCTGCCACTCCCTATATCCTTAATTTACTGATTTGCTTTATTTTCCACAACCGAGTCAACAACTGAGGCCAGTTCTAAAACTCTGCCCCATTGCTTTTGCACTTTCGTGTAACGCTGTATCGTGTGCTTGAGAAGAGCGTCAAAACTCCTGTGCTTTACAATTAACTCACCCCAAAATTCCGATAGATCTCCTCCTTGTGTTGCGGCCGTTAGTATATTCTAAATTCATTTAACTAACCTGCAAATTTAAATTTTATAATACCCTCTACTACTCTGAACCCTTTACACTGCCACTGTTTCGCGAAGTTTTTTGCTCCTAACCTTAGCCGCTCCCTCCCAAGCCAAGTTCGTACGTAGTAACTGATTGTATTTCTCATTCGTTCTTTACCCCAGCACTCACCACCATGCACCACTCTACACCTGTTTACCCAAGCTTAATATGCGATTTCGACTGCTACTAACATGTAAAAAATCTGTTGTCTTTTGGTTACTTTCCCAACATGTATTCCCACAGCTTCTTCAAACGTTAAGTTACTTAATCCAAAATATTTCTTAAAACAGGACCACAGGTACACTGGTACACCGGTACCTTACACTCGAAGACAGCGTGCCTCACCGTTTCTATTTGACCGCAAAGCTCGCAGTCCCTCCTGCGACTTTTACCCCATAGATAAAACTTGCCCTCACTGGTATGACCTCATGCGCCATTTTCCACAGGAATGATTTTCTTTTGTATTCTAACCAGTAACTATGAATTCTTTTCCAACCTTCCGCTGTTATTGTAGATGGATATTTCTCTATTTCTTTCGCCCTCAGATCTCTGTGTATTTCAGCGACTGAGCTTCCGCTGTAGTCTTTGCTCTTGTCTGATCTTTTCAATTGCAGCAAAGTGTGCTTCCCTGCTTCATAAATTGCTGGCTGCCATTCCGACATTGAACTGCTATGATCCATCCCGTGTTGGCGAAAATGTCTTATGTTAATTCCCCGCCAAAATTTTGCTACCTGCTGTCCGATGTCCTTGCCATCCAACATCCTATATATTCCATGTAAAGCATGTGCTTGTGACAATTGTTTCAGGTCAGCAATCTGTAGGCCCCCAACTTCAATAGGCAGATTCATTTTCTCTTGTGCTGCCCATTGCGTTTTCCCATCCCATATAAACTGAGAGCAGAGTTTCTCAATTCTACGGCATATTTCAGGAGAAGGGTAAGCGACAGAAAACAGGTACGCACATGTCGGTATCATAATTCTTTTGACAATCTGCGCTCGAGCTGTAAGTGGCGTTCCTGGTTCAACGTAGTCTTCCTTCAATATTTTTCCAAGTATTTTTCCAACTGCATCCAATCCTTGTGTGAAACCCCGTCCTTATTAAACCTGACTCCGAGGATTTTGGTCTCGTCCACAATGCTCAAACCCAGATCTTTCCTCGGCTTCTCCCCACCTAAATATATCAAGCTTGATTTGTCTGTATTTATTTTCGCCCCGCTCATTGTCCCATATTCTTCCATTACTTCTAAAGCTTTCTCAACTTGCTCTTCGCCTTGAACTACCATAGTGACATCTTCTGTGTAGGCCACTATGGTTTTACACTGTACTGCCCCAGGTAATCCAACCCCTTTCACTGCCTCAGACTGGTTCAGCTCTCGTAACAACCTATCAAAGGCTAACACATACGGCAGGGGAGAAAGGGGGCAACCTTGCCTTACTTCTCTTTTGACCTGAAAGCTCCTTCCCAATTGCATATTGATGAGTAGCCTTCTCCTGGCGTTTTCATACATGGCTCCTATTCTGTTTATTATTGGATTTTCCGTCCCAATTCATTATAATGATTGTCTTAAATATGCGTGTTTAAGCCGGTCAAATGCCTTTTCTTGGTCTAAGGTCTTGAGAATACTCATTATTGTCCTTCTGCTTGTCCATTCTATAACATCTCTTAGCTCCCATATTTTCCTTTGGATTCTTCGACCTTTAACTGCAGCACCCTGTGATAGTGACACCCATTCTTCCATATTTCCTTGTATTCCTAATATTTTATAATCTAAATATCAACCTTCGCCTTTCTACCACCTTTTTGCCTTCCTAGATACCCTTCTCCTTTCAAAGCCATACCACGGCCTTTCTTATCAACTTCCTCGCTTTCTGGTGCTTCACTTTCCTCCGTGCTATATGTATTGGCATGGGAGCGGAAGACCAGCCACACAGACAGCTACCAGAGCTACATTAACATTGTTAGAGCGACGACTGTCGCAAACACTGTGTTGCAGTCTTCCCACTGCTACATATTATCAGTGCTAGTTATCCAACTTTGCCGGTGTGGTTGAAGCTTAACAATAAAAGTTTTCGCCTCTCACGCCACGTAGCGGTACGCAATGAAGACGCCATTCCACTTTTGAGAACTGAAATATATGTTGATCATGGCACACCTATAAAAATGAACTTCACCATATAGCACGCACGTAGTCAACCATCATCCCCAGTGACCTCGTTCTTTCCCCTGATTTGCTGAATACGGCGGCGTACGCTTTTTTTTGGATTACTTGTCCTTTCACCACCATCACCACCACCTTGTATTACTTGATGACAATACGCCATTCGTTTTTCATGAAATCAACGGAGAGAACGTTGGCATACGGGACGGTGGTGCTGGTGGTGGTAGTGATGTTTATTAGCAAAAGAAGTCCGCAGCAGTCTGCGTGCTCAGAATAGTGGCGGCAGGTACATGTCGAAGGGAGGGGGTAGGAGACGAATAGATCAAGCTAACAGTTAAGAAAAAGGAAAGAGGAAGGAGAGGGGACGGAAGGAAGATTGGGGTTGTCGAAATAGATACGGGTATCCGCTTTGGACCTGATTATGCCCACGCTCTTCAGTCTCGCTCCCCAAGCCTCACATTCCACTGACCCCGTAACCCGTACAAACTCCTTTTCAAAAGGCAGACGTCATCTCTATTTCCTTCATGAAACATTTATGGTAAAACCTCTGGAAACAGAGTCTGGTATTGCCAAAACACTCTGGGCGGACTCCCTTGTAACTTCCGGTTAATGTACGAAATACGCGTTCCTCCAGCTCGGTGGGCGGGCAGGTGCCAGACCAGCTGTGGTTTGGTAAAGAGTCCCGTAGCTGCCATATAAGGGCATCTGGATGCAGATCCCTGGGCTATAAACGAGCGGCGTCGATCGTCCAAACTGGACCCAAAGGCAGTAGAATGTATGTTCGCCGGGTACCCAGAGGGCGTAAAAGGGTACAACTTGTGGGACAGGGAAACCGACGGTTTCTTCGTCAACCATGACGTTTTCTTTGACGAAGATTGCTTTCCGTGCAAGGGCATAAACAACACGCTGGCCCCACCTTGTCAACCTGGATTCAGCGATGGTGCCGTGGATTTACACTTCGATTCTGATAGCATTGAAGGCAAAAACCCGACGAAACCCTATTGAAAAAACCCATAAGTAATTCATATAGGTCCTGTGTAAAATTATATAGGATGCTACAGGATCCTTATGGGTTATTTAGGAACCTATATAACTCATGTGTAGGTCATTATAGGATTCTATACGAGTCCATGTAGGAGTCATGTAGGAGCCATAAGGTCCTATATAACTCCTGTGTGAGCCATTATGGGATCCTAAACGAGCCCATGCAGGAGTCATGTAGGACCATGCAGGACCCATGCAGGAAATGCAGGACCCATAAGTTCCTGCATTGAGGATGTAGGAGTTACACGGGTCCTATATGTAGACCATGCAGGAGTCATACAGGGTCACATACGGCCACATAGGAGTCATCCTTTGTCGACCAGTTATAAGTCCCTGCAACCTTGAAACAAGCAAGAACGTGAAGGAATCAATCAATATAAAAGTTTTACATGTGAAAATTTTAAATCAATAAACTAATTAATTAATTAAATTAAAAAATTACATGTAAAAATTTTATATTGATTTTAGTAGGGCTGATATGTGTTTCATCAGTTATTTTAAGCTGCAGCTTAAAATGACTGATGTTCGATTCATTTTTGGAACATACATACAAGTCCATTATTGATCGACCAAACATCAAACATAAAATGATGCGTGCGTTCCATGCACACATTTGGCATATTACAGTACTTGGCGTTCTTCAACCGTCCAGTGGTTGTTGAACCCCATCCAGCGACATTGCTTTGTCGCTCGATGGGTTTCCGGGTCTAATATCTTGGCCTGCAGCTGTCATATCAGGACGCGTTTTTTGTGACGAATTCCCGTTTCTTTCCCCTTCGCCTGCATGCTCGTGGCTTCTGAGAAATCCTGACAGTTGCCGAGATATTTGGAAATTCAAGGCCCCTGTCGGTGCTTCCGACACCTCCAAAGTCCCGTACCTTTCGCCCCGTTTGTCGGATCGAGACCAAAATTTAGGTCCGAACAGGTCTGGAATAGCTCTACGATCGCTCAAATCACACTAGCAGCTGATCTCTAGTGGTTTAGAAGTTGTACGAGGAGACGCGTTAGAAAAGCCGTTTTTTCGAACTTCGGGGCCCTTTTTCGGAAATAAGCTCGCGTCGGACATGATGTATCTTTGGAGAGCATACTGTTACCGACGCGGTGCACGTGGTAAAATTTACCACACTTTTCCAACTTTAGCGGTTGTCGAGTTACAGGTTTCCGCGCTAACTGGCCTCCCTGTACATGGGACCGACGGCTTTTTTCCCCAAAAATGTTCCCCTTGCTGCGACATGCTCGTGTTTCCCTTCGTTGTGACAGTCTCGATGTGCTCTTTCGAACAGCGTTGATCCCGTAGACGCGCGACGTTCTGTTCTCGCGATATCGGCTTAAGAGTATGACGAGGCGACCAGTATCGCTAGCGCAACTCTGAAACGCTTCCCACTGTTCGGAGTCTCAACTCGCATACCCGACGTCCGATTCAGTCAAAATTTTGTGTGCATGTGCTCTGTTCTCTGCTCTACAACTTTCTCATTCAAACCACCCGTCCATTTCCAGCGGTTAAGGCGTCATTCTCGAAATTCCTGACACCGACCACCATTTCCTGACTTTGTCCCCGTTTTCAGGTTCCAAGCCCGCGGCGGATGCGAATTTCCTTTTAATGGATAAACGCACTCGACATAGGCAACGCGTAGAAACATACGGCACCTTTCTATCCCTCTCCGTTCCCGAGTTAGGACACCGTGGCAACGGCGGCCCTCTTATACATAGGACCGGGGGCATTTTTCTCGATATCGGGTTTTTGTTGGCGTAGAAAGGCGATTGAGGTCTCTTTTTGACGGGGAAAGCGTCTTCTTTTCGATAGTATTAGTCCCGTCTTCGCGCGACTTTCCGTTCTCTTGCCATAGTGCGAGGAGCGCCTGAACAGCATGCATTTTCCTTCCCTTCCACCGCCGCCACCAGGCGGGGCGGCGGGGCTCTGGCGCTCTGGCGTCCATTTCGCTTGCAAAGTTCGTTGAGGTCGGACGCGTTTGTTCTCGCATCCGGATTTTCGCGTTTCGTTGTGGCTCTGGGCTTCTCTGGTGCACCGAACTGCTGTGGATGTGTTATTCTGCTCTACAGGTGATGCCTGGACATGCTTTCTTGTGTGCGTGTTGGAAGATACGTCCAGAAGCCCTCAGATTTGGTGAAGTAAAGGTTAGTTGCGTGCCAGTAATGTCATGTTTCGTGCTTTTTTGTTCAATATCCTTTCCAGCATGTGGGTTCCTCCTACTTTATGCTCTCAGCGTGAATATTACCGTTGGGAATCCTATTACCTTATCTCTATCTGTTAGCTCAGTGTCCCTATTGGTAAACCTCCAACGCTTATCTGGGTGAACATGTCACATGTGATGCTCCAGTGGCCCTGCTACTTACGACGAATTGGTGAATTTCAGATGCTTTTCACGGATCGATTTTCGTGAACAACGCAGATGAGCCAGCACACACACGACGTGGGAAAATGAACAGATGCGTCACGGAAATGTGCAAAGACATCAAGTAAGTCGCGCCAAAGTCCGTTGCAGAGTTCTTCACTGATTTGTGTTTACTGTGAAACAGATGAAGGCCTACGCCTCACCCATGCAACTCCGTCATCTGCTCCATGGCAGTGCAAGCCTTTACAGCTGTGTCCTTGAATGTAAAAAAACGTGAATGGTATTAATAAATAAAGGGAAGTAGACGGTATTTTATTGGACTCCTCTCTTATTATTTTTGTTCAGTGCATGTGTATGCATGTATCGCCACAGCCAAATTTCATACCGTGTCCCCATACACGCAATGTACAGATCATATAGGAGACGCAGGTCCTACATCTCCTATAATACCTATATTGCTCCTATAAAACCTATAACTCGTGTGGTACCTACACCACTTATAGGTCCTATATCCAATAACATCATATGAGGATCCACATATAGGATTTTTCAGTAGGGAAGCGCTAGTGGAAGCGTCGGAGGTTGCGCCAGCGACTGCAGACGTGTGCCCTCCAAATGTTCACGTCGTCACTGGCTCATGCTATCAGCGTGGTCCGCAATCACCGCTTCCCAGGCGTTCCGACTAGCTAGCCACCAAGCCCAAGCAAAGTTATTCGTACTTTGCAGTAAAAATAAGAGATTTCGTGCTAGACCCAAGGATTGTGGAAGAAGCACTGTCAGAGCCTGACGGAACTGAATGGAGAAAGGCCATACAAAAGGAGATAACAAATTTGATGTTTAAAAACCTTCCCGCGACAGCACCGCAAGCGGTACTGCCCGATCAGCCTTTTCTCATTTTTGCATTCAAAGTCAGGGCCTACCCGGGGGCGGACTGCTTTATCCACGGGCCCTTCTCCAAAACCTAAAGGACCAGCTCACTTTCGCCTTCCTCTACGGCGAAGGGAGGCCTGAAAATAAGGTTACTATAAAGTGTATGCTAGTAATAGCGGACAGTTGCCCACAAAGTCATTATGGGTAGCGCGGCTGTGTAGACGTATAAATTGAAGCTCAAAAGAAAACAATATGAATAGTGTTGTGCTCGTCTTTATATCCAACCACTGAAGATGTGCAATACAAACGCAAACGAATGACTACTCGATAGGGGATAGTTCATTTTACCTATTTATTTTTCATCGTCGTACACGCTCGACGTGCTTGTGGCGTACGCGAGACTTGAAAAGCTTGGTGAGTTAGTAATTTTTTGCCATATTAAATTTTAAAGTTTCTTCCTCAAGTGTTCCTGCGAATACCGCCAGATTTTATCCTTTAAGGATACATAAAAAAAATGTGTCCCGCGTGTGCACTGTAAGCCGCAGCAAATAGTCGCCAACTCTTGAAAATTCGGCAAATTGCACGTTTTTGATTGGAGTGAAGTGTATTTGTGCCACTTGAGAATCGTAAGGATCAAACCGAAAAACAAAAAGCGGTTCCGATCCCTCGTCATAATGAGCCACCTAAAATCCACATAAAATTCTAGGGGGAGGAGAGTGGCAGCTCTGGATCATTTACCTGGAACGGCCCTGCTATGGGTGAAGAGGAACCATCAATATTGGAGAGACTTCGGCAACGAGATCCCTACCTCGGCATATTATCTGCGTTACTTTTATTTGAGAGTGCTAGGTAGCGGTATTGCGTTAGTGTTTCCAAATATGTAGCGACGGTACTATTGTATTGCGCTGTCTGCTTTTATTCATTATATTTTTATTTGGGGTGTAGGGGGTCATGGTATCCCGTTACTTCGTTTTGGTTGCTGGGTACAACACTGCCTCATTGCACGGGTTCCTCCCCACTATTGCCCCGCATCACTGCAACTTTCTCACGGTACAGAAATAGCATGTGAAGAAGACAAAGGCAGAAAATTTCGATACCTGTTTTTCATTTTGCGCATTTTCTCGAGTTGTATCAGCCATGTACGGTTCAAGGAAATGGAAAAAAAAGTCAACTCAACAAAATTAAATAACGTTCCTTGTTATTTCAACGGTGTCTCTATTAAAGGACTGTCCTTGATTAAGGGTCCGTCGCTTTCGATCTTTGTAGTACAGTGTGCAACTTAAAACCACACGTGAAGAAAACAAACTCAGACGTAAACGAAAAACTGAAGGAAAGAGAGAAACAGCACGGGCACGGAGCGTGCAAAGGGCGAAAATACCAAACCGTGTGTCACGGTCAACGGCCGCTGCTACGGCTAGTGCCACAACTCGCGTGTCACACGTCCTCCCAGGCTTGGGTAATCAGCTGTGACATCTCATCCACCTCGCTGACACGCGATAACACGTTTCCTGTTGCTGCACAGTGAGCAAGTACGCTGTGTGGCCTTCCAGGTTTGGGCTCGCCCAAAAGTGTCAAAGCAGTTTTATGTGTCGCTTAAGTGTCACTGTTTTAAGAGTGTATACCTTTGGCTTTAGCAGTCGAAATAGGGTAGCCCGCGCATCACATCGACATTATGGACGTACACCTGAACGGGTTGTTAAAAGAACGCATCTACATGACTCAACCAGCGCTGTTTCATGAAGGAAATGGAGATGACGTCTGCCTTTTGAAGAGGAGTACCTGTTTCGCTACACTCTGAAAAGAGAGGTGGCGTCACGACTCCCTTAAGGGAGTAAATGGCTTGTCCCAAGGAACACTCCCTTTTGGAGTAAAAGTTACACCCCTAAGGGGAGTAACATGCTACTCCATTTGTGGGACATAACCGTGACAATCCTGACGACTTCCTTTGGTATGGTCCAAAGGGAGTTCCCTTAATACCGGGTAAAGTATGAACACTGCCTCCGCTGTGGGAGCATATTTTGATAAAAAATGCTGTCATCACAACTCTTTTGGGGGAGTAAATGGCTTCTCCCGTAGAACGCTCCCTTTTGGATTAACACTTAAACCTACCCCGAAGGGAGTTCCACTTTAATACATTTCTTAGGAGTAACCATGACAGCAGTTACAGGCACCATGCTGACATCATGCAAGAGATTTATGTAAGGGCCTCTGCATCTGATTCGGAATCATCTGTGAAATTTCTGATTTCGGAATCTTTGCATCCGCTGATAAGCAACTCGCATAGTACATACTCGATGGCGATGCGAAAAGTTGTGCGTAACGAGGAAGAGAAGTGTTAGGACATTGCACGAAAGGTTGGGGAGGGGCCGGTGATACCTCCATGTAAGAAATTCGGTAGTCACACGGAACAACACGCTAGAAAAGGAAACATCCGAGCTTCCCTCAGTTACCTTCATTGGGTGTGTATTGTACATGAAAGTCATGACTTTCATATTTCATCGTTAATTCCTTAAGCAAATCGAGGCTTTGTATGTATTTGTCCCTTCTATATTGTTCCAGCCTCAGAACATCAGTTCATGTTCATCAGTTGCCGCCTGCGTCGATCCCGTCGTATGAATGTGTGTGTGAGTGAGCAAAAATGTAAGAGTGAACGGAGGATGAGTGAGAGAGAGTGGCTGGCTTGTCCTTTCAGATGACGCACCCTGGAGGTCGCTGAGAAGGCGTGTTAGCTTAGCTCGATTGGTAGAGCCCTGAACCGGCAATCCAGAAGATGTGGGTTCGAGTCCTACAGCTGGCTAACCTTTTCAGTGACTTTCATCTTTCATCCTGTGTATTGTCATGATGCAAGATAACTACCTATGGAGGTAGGCTCTTTTACACTAACTCAATCTTACATACCAGATAACAACGCTCCATAGGGAGATTGCTTTTTGTACATGCCATACACTGTGAACAATCCTGGAACTCCGGAAGAGTCGCTACGGGGGAGCAGTACAGTTCTAGTGGGCTTACTAGGACTTGATATGCCACTCACCTTGATCATGACCAAACAGCCGAGTCGCTGTAGGCCAGCGGCGACAGCACTGCTCACACCCAAATAATGACTGCTCACGAATGATATGTGCACGGAGCCCGGCTCTCACTGCCTGAAAAATAGCCATGCTCCCAACTTCTGGGCGACCAAAGGACAGCCGGCACAGGCGAATCCAAATTTGGAAGTTAATTTCCGAAATCAGCAATGCTAGTTGCTTCCGCTCTGCGCGTGCGACCAGCAACGCCTCCAGGTACCTTACGGTGGCTCAATCAATTTCTGGCAGCCCAAATATTTGCCCTTATCAATAAAAGTATTCGCCTCTCACGCCACTTGGCGGTACGCAAATAAGACGGTGTTCTACTTCTGAGAACTGAAATAAATGTTGATCATGGTACACTCTTAAAAATGAACTTCACCACATAGCACGAAGCTAGCCAACCATCATTCCCAGTGACGTTAATCTTTCCCCTGATTTGCTGAAAACGGGGTCGTACGCTTTTTTTCTTACTTCAGGACAATACTCTTAGAAAACAAAACAACAAAGGGAAACGAAACAAAACGCTCAACAAACGAAAGAAGAGTCTCTACCACCACCGCCAACGTCTGAAAACTTCCCTCAGATGCCACAAAGGCCAGATAAAGCAAGGCAAGCACGACAGACCACAGGCCCACCGGCAGCAGAAATGCCCCTACCGCCTTCAAGTGTGTCCTCAGCGTCCTCAGACGCTTTCAGATGTATGTCGGCACAGTTCCCTTAGAAGTCGGCCCAGGACGCACATTCCCTTAGGAAGAGAACGGCGAGCCCTTTCACCATCACCACCACTGTTCCTTTCTTCGTGGCAATGCTGTTACAAAACAAAACAAAACAAAGCGACAGGCTCAACAAAAGAGACTAGCCCCTGCGAGCACTGCCAATGTATGAAAATTAACTTCCCTCAGCTCCCACAAATGTCAGCTAAATGAGGCAAGCACGATAGACCACAGGCCCACCGGCAGCAAAAATTCCTCCAGCGCCTCCAAGTGTATCGTCTACTAAAGAGTCTCTCGAAGCTTTCAAGCCTTCCCAGCCACCAGTGCCACCGAGGAAACTCATCCATCGGGCAGACACAAGGATTCCACCCAGAACAGATCTCATGGGTCCTCCAGACCGTGGCAGCATTTAAGGCTATTGGTGTGTCTCTCACAAGCCCAACAACTTCCCGAGGTAAAGCACGCTCTAGCCTTCGAACCTGAGCTGCTGAGGATCATCACGCAAGCCAATCATGGATAAAACCTACGGCAGTTCAACGATAATGCAGTGGAACTGCAGATACGAATGAAACAAATGAACGAATGAAATGAATGAAACAGATACCAATGACGCACTCTGTCGAAAGCGTTTGCCTGGTAAGGAGGATAACACCGTCGTTAGCTGTCTCAGGTTTAACCACTGGATGGGGTCAACAACGGCCATCCCATGGAGGACCGATGACCTGCGAGAACCGAATAGGCTTGACGTCGGTGTCCTGGCTAGAATTCTAGTCAAAATTTGTTGTATTGTTGGCTCTAGAAGATGAGCAACAGTAGGAGCATCGGGCTCTAGTGTTGGAAACCCGCGACCAGCAGGGCTTTGGCTACACCCTACGCCGTGGCGTCTAAACGTGTCCTTGTTGGAGGAAGAACGTGCGGTGACCGAAGTTACGACATACCTCCGTGGTCGCATGCAGGAGCCCCCTAACCTCGACTGGTGGGATAGCGTTAAAGACGGCGCGCGAGACATCTTGCGGACATGGGGTACAAGACTGGCGGCTGAGTCGCACATGGAGATCGCGATGCTACAGGTTGGACTCCGAGGTCTCCTGGATGCTCGCTTGACGACACGGGAAGAGCGCACTGCGTACAAGGAACTTTAAGCTGACCTCGCTGCTCTCCTGTACCGGAGGTCAAAAGGGTAGTCAACACAGACAGCAGGGATTTTCAGCCCTCGGCACACTTCAGGAAACGCTCCACGAATTCGGTCCGTCCTCGCCGACACACTTCGATCGCCGCAAGAATGTCTTACAAGACATGTACGGGAAGACGGTTTCGTCGCCACCAGCATGGACGAGCTGATGAGCACCTGCCACTCGTTTCACGCAAGCCTGTTCGACCGAAGGGCGGTGGACACCTCTTTGTGGGAGGACGTTTGCCAAGACTACCCGAGTCTCACCCATGACCAGTCGTGTGACCTTGATTTCGAAGTGACGCTGTTGGAGCTCTTCAAGGCTACCAGGACATTGCGGAAAGGTAAATGTCGAGGGCCTGATGGTCTCCCGGTGGAGTTTTATTTACGCTTCTGGGACATCGTCGGCGCTCCTGTGTCGGACGTCTTCGCGGAGGCCATCGAACAAGGCTGCTTGCCAGCATCATGGCGCTGTGGCCTTATCAAGGTAATTTGTAAAGATCGAAGTCGATCGGAATACCTCACGGCCTGGAGACCGATTAGTCTACTAAACGTGGACTATAAATTGTTCGCTAAGGTGATTCAGCTGCGCCTTGCCACTTGCATCGATCGGCTCGTCTTCCCTGTCCAGGCCTGCTCGGTTCCCGGAAGAAGCATTCAGCAGCACTTGATCGCTCTGCGGGACATTTACAACTGGGTGACATGCACGGGTTCTCCTGCGTTCACCGTCTCGTTTGACCAGAAGAAAGCGTTTGACTTGGTGAGCCACGATTTCCTGCATTTCGTCTTGAGACGTGGTGTATTTGGTGAGCCCTTTCGGTGCTTTGTTCGAGTGCTCTACGCTGACTCTCAGAGTAAAGTGTTGGCGAATGCAAGAGCTACTGCGCCATTCAAGGTGCGACCAGGAGTGCGGCAGGGGTGTCCGTTATCACCTCTGCTTTACGTCCTTATCTTCGAGGTGGCCATCCGAAAGCTCTCCGACGAACGTCAGGTCCCGCGACTTCCCGTCCCAGGCAGCAGCCGGTGTCCTACCATCTTCGCCTACGCGGATGATCTGACTGTATGCTTGCCGGAGCCAAGGGTAATCCAACAGGTGCTGGCCTGTCTGGCCACATACAATGCAGCGAGTGAACGAACGGAAGTCAGTGCTGCTTGCTTTCGGGGAAGACTTCCCCTAGGTCTCAGCGTACGGCATACCGCTGCAGGAGTCTTGCCGCATCTTGGGCGTACATTTCAATCGAAGAGGTCCACTTACCAATAATTGGGCCCTCGCCCTGCAAGACATGGAGGGCCGTCTGAAAGCGCTGTCTTCAGTGGATTTGGATTTTAGGCATCGCGCAGAGGTTGTCCCATGAAATGTTTGTTCTCGGTTGTGGTTCTTTGGGACGGCCTTCCAGCCCGCCACTGCAACGGCTCGAAGGATGAACCGCATGACATTTTCCTACTTTTGGAACGATCGTCCTGAACGAGTCCAGCGGTCAGTGATGGTTAGGCCACCACAAGAAGGGGGCTGGAACTTCCCCGATGTTCGCCTCTTCTCCGTCGCCTTGGGCCTTGCGTCCCTGTTCAGCATTCTTCGCAACAAGGAAAACATCTGTCACGACCTTGCCTTCTACTTCTTCGGCAGCTGGATACAGGACTTCGGAGGCTCTTACGACAATGGACGCCCGCACGCCGAACGTCTAATGACGTTCTACAGTCTGATGAAAATGCATGCCGTTAGGCTTCATCAGTTCCTGCAAGAAGCAGACTTCCCGATGTGGTCTGTCCGTTAGATCTACCGAGCACTCTGCGACATAAGCTTTCCAATTAGGGAGCAGCAACAACACGACCAAAGTCGCATCGCATCGAGGCTCATCCACGGAACAAGGGTAGACATCCTATGGCAACATACGCACGACATCCTTCCTGTACGAGCAAGACTGTACCAGTTTGCGTTAATCCGGTCGGATACGTGTGTGCTGTGTGGTGAGAGGGAAACCCACCGCCACATCTTCTACGATTGTATCAATGCGGCGGCTTTGTGGCGTCGAGTGGCTTCTGTCTACCGGATTCCACGAGTGTCCTATGACACGGTCCACTACCTGGACGACCTCCCAGTACCATCGAGGAAGGAACCCGCCTTTCAGTTGCTGGCAGCAGAGATATGTTTTCAGTTGTGGTGTGCGCGAACGCGTTCCGTCTACGGAGCGGCACCGGCTACACTCCTGAACCTGACACTAGCGACACGCGTGGCACTCAAGACCCGCCTACAGGCAGAACTTCGTAGACTAGGCAGCGACGGTTTCCGACGCCGATGGCGAAGTCATCATGACGTCTTTTTGCTCTCCCAGGGAAACAACTTGGTCACTTTTTAGACAATCTTGTGATGTTTTGTCTGTCCTTTTCCCCTTCTTTGTTTAGGTCACTCTGAGCCTTGTGGCTATTTGTGGCTTAAGCAAGTGCACTAGGGCTTTGACGTATATATTATTCTCAAGTGTGTATTGTCATCAAGTAGGAGAGCTACCTATGGAGGTAGTCCCCTTTGGACAGACACTAACTTTGCATTGCCAACTTTGTATTGCCAACTTTACGACACTCAAGTACTATAAGACTCTCTCTGTATTGGCATCAGAGCGGAAGACCAGCCACACAGACTGGCTCCCTCCTGACCTGACTATAGGAATCTAAACATTGTTAGTGCGACGACTGCCGCACACGCTCTGTGCATTCTGCCCACTGCTACATATCATCAGTGCTAGTTATCCAACTTTGCCGGTGTGGAGGAAGCTTATCAATAAAAGTGCTCGCCTCTCACGCCACTTAGCGGTACACAATGAAGACGACGTTTCACTTTCGAAAACTGAAAAAAATGTTGATCGTGGTGCACCCTCATAAAATGAACTTCACCACATAGCACGCACCTAGCCCAACCATCTTCCCCAGTGACATCGTTCTTTCCTTGGATTTGCTGAAAACGGGAGCGTACTAAACGGTAAAGGTCTGTTTTGAGAGTGTGATATCATGGCAGCTCAAGCTACTGTGTGCAGACTACTGCTCATTTTGATGAAACTCTATTTAAGAACAAACATTTTTTTCCCGAATTTTACAAATTTTTTGAATAATGTTTACGAAAACAAAAAAAAAACGACACAGCTAATCACTAACGCGACATAAAAGTAAACATAACCTATGGATAAAAAACATGGTGGTGGAACAACTAGATAGTAGGATAGCGGCCGTCTTAAATATTAATACACACACGAAAAACAAAGCTTCACCGCATAGCACGGTTCTAGCCAACCATCATTTCGAATGACAACGTGATCGCTTGATTTTATGAAAGCGGGGGGCGTATGCCAAATGTGTGTCAATTAATACATAATGCCACTGGTGTTGGTGCTGACTGTGAAAGGACTGGACGTTGTCGGCCTCAAAAATGGCATACACCCTCGGTTTCTAGCAAGTCAGGGAAAAGGACGGTATCTGTGGGGATGATGATTGGCTAGGAACGTGCTATGTGGTGAAGCTCGGTTTCAGAGTGCACTGATCAAACGCTCAAACACTCATGCGTTCTCGGGTAAACGTACACAAGCCCCCGTCACGACTTCCGGTGCCACGAAGACTTCCGGTCCTTCCTCGAGTAAAGACGTTCGGAACCAGCCGCCATGCAGGATATCTTTCACTTTCCCTGTTTGCTGAAAATGGGACGCGTACGCTCCTTTGTGGCAATTTCAACTGCGATAAAAAGGGGCGTATACTCCCCTGTCTCTCCTCAAATCAGCAGCGATAACTGTATCAATCGCCATAGTGGCTGGCGTAGAGCGCGTGTGCTGCGAAACCGGATGGTATTTTGGCCACAAACCGGAAGAGTTGCATAAAGGCATGTATAGGCTTATTTAAGGAAGCATGTTTTGTCGGACGTAAGTACCACACGAGTAGATTGTATACAACGTTTCAAACAGTATGTTTTTTTTTCTTGTTGTCGATATAGGCACGAAAAGACGCGATGCCGTGCTTGGTTTGAACGTCACCATAGATGTAGAATGCCTTCTTAATTATTCATTATAAAAAATGTGTCTAAATTCTACAGGAATTGCGTGCAAAAGTCTCAGGGTATGTACAAAAGCCAGGGTTTATCTAATCCTAACCAATTTGCAATGAATATTTGGAGACCAATTTTTATAGAAACTGTATACAGGAAAATATATACAGGTCGTAAACAGAACGAATAGAATCCACTTTCATTTTCGATTCAGCGTACAGCTTCGATAACTCGTAGGCTACGCAGAGTTTGCGCCTAACCGATACAGTTGTTCGATAAACTTTTTCATTTTTTCCATTTTTTGTGGCTTCAGAAGCCAGAAATATTGCATTTATTTCAGTGCGACGTTGGAGAGCTGCTTTCCGTCGCGAAATCACAACAACGAAAGAAGAAAAACAAAAACAAAAAAAGGTGGGGGGAAATATTTGCGCACGCATAAACCTGTGACTTGTATTGTCATGAAGCAGGAAAGCTACCTATGGAGGTAAGCTCCTTTGCACAAACAGGGACACTAAAAGCGCACAATTCTGACGCACATGCGATGTGTTTGCAGAGGAAGATATTACTGGTAGAACGCACAAAGCGACGGCTTGGCAATATGCGGAACCGTCTTCACTTGAGAAGTTCACTTCACTGCAGGAAAGGCTGGAACAAAACATGGAGTAAGCGGCTCTTCGCGCCACGCTAGCGTAGCCACCCTCTAGCGGTCGCTCGAGTCAAAATCGCCATGCTTCCTGTCCACCACGTGATTCCCTCTAAAGTTTCGGTTTTGCGAGGCTTTCTTTCTCATGCTGCTCTCCGTATGATTTTGCTTTTTGAAAGTGTTTTATTGTGAAAATGTGAGCACCATCGTACAAACGTATGGTAATGTGTTCCTGTTCCTTCTACGGCTCTCGTTGAACTTAAATCAGCTCTGTTACGGGTAACGCGTTGTTCGTAAGTACACGGTCAGTTGTTTTAGTCGCCCGTGTATGCTCGAGTCATCTTGAATTGTTCATTTGGGATCTCAAACTGTGCCGCAGCTTCATTTCATATCTTCTGTTGTTGTACAAATCTGATTAATGGTATTTTGAGCACGGCATTCTTTACCACTTAATCAAGGAACGTACGTACCTTGAAGTAACCGTTGCCATACGTGATGTTTCCGGTCCCGCCTACTCCTTTTGCGTTCTGCACACTGTGACTGGTCTTCTAATACAACAGCAAACATTTGAATACACAGATATAGCGTGCAGGCACGAGTTCAACGTAATACTGCCATATAAACTGTGACACAGGTCGTGTCGTCTGCTCCGTTGGCGCCATGCTCTCTGGTGGGTCACGTGAGCGGTTACGTGGTAGAACAGGAGTATCCCAGAATGCAATGCGAAGCCGCTACACTCGTTCCGATGGAAAACTGTCGGAGGGGCGGCTGCTTGTGCTTCCTTCCTCCATAGTACAAAAGCTTACGGAACACGCGAGTGGTGTGCTTTTTCCTCGGTGCGACACCGCAGCGGCTGGCGGAAGCGGGTGAGGTTACTGCACGGAGGAGTGGAAGGGTGCGATGTTAGCGACACACAGTAGTAGTTCCGACGCCTCTTGGGTGTCTGGAAAGTGGAAGTTACCACTGTGTGTCGCTAACAGGGCACCCCTACCACCCCTCCGAAACAGTGAATTCACCCGCTTCCGTCCGCCGCTATAGGGTGGGCACGGAAGAAAAAGTACGTCTCTCGCGTGTTCCGTAAGCCTTTGTCCCAATCTGTATTTCAGCCCTGGTTTACACGTTTTTATACCTATTGCATACGTTTCCCTCTGACAGTGTAAAAGCAGTGGTGCAACATTAAAAAGTATAAGTGATAAGTAAAAAGTTGAAGTGATAAGTCACAGTAATGCGACTGACATTTATACATATGTTCATTCATGCGCACATAAAATGTATTAGTGATTGCTCAAGTGTACAGCGAACAAAAAGTACCACATGTCTATAAATAGGAACTCCTGTGCTTACTATCAGCTCGACACAGATTGTATCACTCCCAAAATTCGCGGTCACCGTCGGCGCTCTCCGCCACTCTGCTCAGCCGCTACGCGAGAACCTGCCTTACAGGATGTGATACAATGGGAGACAGCGTTTATGCCAATTAAGAGCAAAACACAATAAAAATTTTAAGATGTCATCCTCTAATACAGCACAATATAAATCTAGCGCCCCCTGGCCAATTGAATTTTAATGCATTGCGCCTATGGCGATTTCATCGATTTTTGAATGGGGGCCCCATGTTTAGGCTACAATTTTTCGACAACGAAAGTCACGGTACGAAGTGTGAGGGTTAACTATGACGCACCCAGGGCCTTGCAAGTTGCCAGTCAAAGAGGGTTCCCCTCCTATAGGCACTCGACGGACTAAGTCCCAGTATTATCGTAATACGCATGCGCTGACACTGTACGGCTGGTCTGAAGAAGTACGAGAGGCGGACTGCCATTTCTTTCCGACACGCAATGCCAACATCCGGCACTGCCCAGCCTCCTCTCTGTCAGCCTGTGGCGGCCTTCAGAGCATCTGTTGATCGAGAACTGCTTTTTCCGACTCCAGAAGAACGAGAGGAGAGGATCGTCGTGTTTATACATGGCGTTGAGGTAGCAGGCGGCAGAAGAACGTGGGCCGGAAACCAAAGGTGGCCTAGGAAGACGCACCGGAGGAGATGTTCGCTCTCCTGCTCGCTCTCTGTGCGAGAAGTCGTACTCCTACGCTGCGTGACACGAGTCCTGGATCCGACGAGTGGATAGTGTCCACCTGAGAGGAGTGGACCCATCTTGATAAAAAAACACGCCAAAGATGCGCATGCTCGCGCAATGCTGCCTCGGGAAGTCGGGCTCGACATAAAACGATCCGTGAGTGAGAGTGTTAGACATTTGGGTGTTAAGTTGATTGCTTTATACTGCTCCGTATTGCTTGTATAGCTGCAGGACTGGCATTAGCGAGCATGGGTCGTTGTCATGATCTTCAGCATCGGTCACGAAGGGTATGTCGTCATCAGCATACGCAGAGACCTTCCAACTTCCCACTCCAGGAAGGGGGACTTCATTGACGGCACAGGACGCTTTTACGCATTGTAAAAAAGAAAGGTCCAATGCCAGGACGTTGAGGGCGGGAGACAATGGGCAGCCTTAGCGGACGCCTTGCTCGATGGGGAAGCAAGAGGACTGTAGTCCTCCTACACACATCTGGCTGCGGTGGTTCGCATACAGGAAACGTATGCGAGAAACTAAAATCTCTGGGAAGCCATAAGCGCTCAGCAGCGAAAAGAGGCATGCGTGTAACACTGTGTCAAATATTTTGGCCTCGTCGAAGGAAAGGAGACCACCGGACGCTGCCAGTCCGCGTGTCTAGTGCAAGAGGTCGCGGATCCCACTCAGGTTGTCACACAGGCTACGGACCTGCGCACCGCATGATTGGACAGCGCGAAGGAGCAGCGGGAGCATTTGACTGACTTGAAAGGCAATCGCTACTGTGACGAGCTTGTAGTCGTTGTTGAGGAGCGTGATCGGCCTCCACGATTCGGGATCTGCAGGACTGCCAACTTTCTCAGACACAAGCATAGTGCTTCCCAATCCAAAAGACGATTGGAGGGCGCTAGCCGCGAAACCACGCTGAACAACCCGTACGAAGAAGGTACGCAGCACCTTCAGCGTCGTATTACCAACTGTAGGATGGGACAAGCGTAAGCTCGCTCACCATCACGCTTTAAAAAGAAATGTTTATTGAGAGAGTGAACAAAGGGCTGAAAGCCAGACAACAATACATTGAACAAATACCAAACACTCTTACAAGTGTGTTGTCATCAAGCAGGAGAACTAGATATGGAGGCTACTCTGATCATAGCGGAAAATGCGAGTGGAGCAAAGCCAGCGACGGGAGGACTCGGCTTTGCGGAGCAGTGCTAGGCCGGCGCACGTATAGTCCAGCACGAACTGCCTAAAACAAACCTAAACGCCCGCAGTCATCGAAGGCTAACTGGCACCGGCGTATCCAAATTTGAAAATTTATCTCCGCAAGCAGACATGCCAAATGTTTCCGATCCTTGCTGCAATTGGCAACGGTTCCATGAACCTTACGGTGGAACATTAGACTCGACCTTGGAAGCTCAAAAGCAGCCGCCATTCAGCTCCACAGGAACAGCGGAATTTGACACTGAAGGAAGCAGTGCTCCAGGGACTCCTAGATGCCGCAAGACGTGCAGTGATACGTGCGATAGGTATCGAAGCGGTGAAAACGCCAACGAAGCGGCAGGACACAATAAGCCCGCTTCCTCTGCAGACTCGCAGGATGAGCGTTCAACCTGGCAGCCGTGATACGTCGCCAGGTACTCCGGATGGGCCACCCACGGCACCAGGGAGGGAGGGAACCAGCAGTGCCTCCGTGAGTGCGGTGTAGACATCTCCGGCTTCCCAGAGAGAGACATCTGCGTCCAAGGACATCTGCGGCACGCGTCCGAGAGCAGCTATGCAAGTTGCGAAAAGTGGGCGAAGGAGGTTCTGCTCTCCGAAGGCTGTCAGTGGTATCGGTGAACCAGCATTACGCAGGAAATAGTGCACCAAAGCTCAAGCTTGATCATCAAGACTGTGAAGCGCCTGAAAGAGAGCACTGATCTGAAGTGCTAGACATCGCTCAGTGATAACCGGCACTCCCTATCCGGCCCGATCATGTGTGAGAGGCAGATGTGACCTCCTGACACATTCAACTGAACCTGTCAACAGGAAACGGTAGACTTTGCGAGTTATTGGGATTCGAATTACTGCAGGAGGCAGGCAGCGGCGAGTAACCATAGACGGCTGTTGTACCAAGAGGTCAGTAAACGGGCACAGAAACTGAGGGCCAGGTCTACGAGGAACAGCGGAGGAACGTTTAAGCACTCTAGCCCAGTTTACACAAGATGCCCCACTACCATCGAAGATAACACCGATAATTTTTCACAGTTTTTGAGGGTACGCCATAGGCGACAATGCGAGAAGGTTGTGCATTAATATAGGCGGCACCGCTCTTACACTGGTTGACTTGTGCGGCAGCACTTTTACAAAAATCGTCGAAAGCCTTCAGCACACGTTCAAGGCAAGCTTCCCCTGGTAGCACGAGAGCGATATCATCTGCACACGCCAAAACAGGTGGGGGCAACCACCAGGCAGTCTAAGAAGGACAGGGAGGGAGCTTAAACGGACCAGGAGCGGGTTTATTGGGACAGCGTACAATATAGAAGAAAGAGGACAGCCCTGCAGTACACTGTGCGTAATTTCATTCGGACGCGATATACCACCAGCTACGTAGACCAGGCTTTTCGCACCGGGGTATCCACGCTTCATCAAAGCCTTAAACTGTGGGCATGAAAAACAGATACGAATGACGCATCCTCTCAAAAGCTGTTGCCTGGCCCAACGAGGCTAACGCCGTTCTTAGCTGTCTCAGGTTTAACCACTGGATGTGGTCTCGAACGGCCCTCCTATGGGGGACCGAGGACCTGCCGACAAACGAACAGGCTTGACATGGGTGCAAGGACTTCTCTAACTGCGGCGAAACATGTAGAGGAAGTGCCCCGGCTAGAATTCATATGAAAAGTTGTTTTCTTGTATTGTTGACTGATTAGACGGGTCACAAAACTAGTGAGCCCACTTTCCTTATAGTTTTACCCTAACGGTTGTTGTATTGCTGACTGCTGAATGATCTCTCACTCACTTGGGGCGATGTCTCACGATATCACGGAGCGATGTTTATCACTTCAAATCCGTGCTATCTTTGAGGTGCTTCACAGTCCTGATCATCCAGCGTGCGCTTTGTGCACTATTTCCTCCGTCATGTTTTCCGGTGGTTCACCGATACCACTGACAGCCGTCAGAGAGCAGAAGCTCATTCCCGCCCTTTTCGCTGCTTGCATAGCTGCCGTCGGATGCGTACGCGAGATGTCCCTGGACGCTGACGTCTCTCTCTGGGAAGCCAGAGATTTCTACGCCGCACTCATGGAGGCACTGCTGGTTCCCTCCTTGCCTGGTGCCGTGGGTCCTCCTTCCGGGAGTGCCTGGCGACGTATTACGGCTGGCTGGATGGATGCTCGTCGGGCGAGTCTCCAATGGAAACTGGCTCGTGGTGACCTTTGGCTCCGTGGCTCGACCGCTTCCATATCCATCGTTGCCATTCGTGCGGCATCTCGTAGTGGCAGGATCACTGCTTCTTTGCGTGTCAGATTCCGCTGCTCCTGTGGAGCAGATTGGTCACCACCTCCTGTAGAGCAAGAGTCGAATGGGCCACCGTAACGTAACAAAAAGTTTCTCACGTCACTGAGTCGTCCCTGATGTCCATTGCAGTTCCACTGCATTATCGTTGCAGTGCTGTACTTTTTATCCATGACTGGCTTTCGCGATGGTCCTCAGCAGCTGAGGCTCCAATGCTAGAACCTGCTTTGCCTCGGGAAGTTGATGGGCTTGTGTGAAAGACACAACAATACCCCTAAATGCTGCCAGAACAAAAGGAATGATCTAGAGGACCAATGAGACCTGTTGTGGGTGGAACCCTTGTGTCTGGGCGAGGGATGAGTTTCCTTGGTGGCACTGGGTGGCGGTGTAGGCTTGTAACATTCGGCATGCTCTTTAGTAGTCCACACACTTGAAGGCGGTAGAGGCACTTCTGGTGGCCACGGACCTGTGGTCTTTCGTGATTGCCTTGTTTTATCTGGCCTTTGTGGCCGCTCAGGGAAGTTTTCATTTCACATTGGCGATGGTGGTAGAGGCTTCTCTTTCCTTTGTTGAACCTTTTGTTTTGTTTTGCTTTGTTGCTTTCCTTCGTTTTATTTTCTAACATCATCATGAAATCAGAAAAAAAATGCGTACGCCCGTTTTCAGTATATCAGGGGAAAGAAAGATGTCACTGGGAACGATGATTGGCTAGGTGGCGTGCTATGTGGTGAAGTTCATTTTTAAGGATGCATCATGACCAACGTTTATTTCCGTTGTCAAAAGTAGAATGTCGTCTCCATTGGGTGCCGCTAACTCGCGTGAGACATGAACACTTTTATTGTTAAGGTTCCACCACACCGGCAATGGAGGAAATATAGCACTGCTCAACAGGTAATTGCATTTTGCACATACATACAACACATACAACAAAAAAAGTGTTGTTATCTAGTTCTCTTGATCCATACCTCCATTGGTAGCTCTCGTGCTTGTCGAAAAATACACTCTAGTTCTCTTGCTTGATGACAACGCACACCTAGCTTGTGGCATTGTAACGCGGAGTTCTAGTCGGAGTTGACATTGTAACGCGGAGAGATCTACCTCCATAGGTAGATCTCCTGCTTGACGACAATATACCTCATTAGGTAGTTTGTTGGGTCGATGGGACCGTGTCACCCAGTAATCAGTCAGCTCAGGACGCTTTGCTCTGTTCCCAACACAATATAGACGAAATTGCTAAAAAACGGGGCAGGGCACACCAGCCCTTTAAAGTGCACACTGGGTGTTGTTTGGTTGATGGAACCATATCACCAAGTAATCAGTCAGCTGAGGACGCTTTGCTCTTTTCCCAGCGCGACATAGACGAAATTACTAAAAACGGGCACAACCAGCCCTTTGAAGTGCACACTGCGTGTTGTTGGGTCGATAGGACCGTGTCACCCAGTAATCAGTCAGCTCAGGACGCTTTGCTCTCTTCCCAGCACAATATAGACGAAATTGCTAAAAACGGGGCAGGGGACACCAGCCCTTTAAAGTGCACACTGGGTGTTGTTGGGTTGATGGAACCATATCACCAAGTAATCAGTCAGCTGAGGACGCTTTGCTCTTTTCCCAGCGCGACATAGACGATATTACTAAAAACGGGCACAACCAGCCCTTTAAAGTGCACACTGCGTGTTGTTGGGTCGATGGGACCGTGTCACACAGTAATCAGTCAGCTCAGGACGCTTTGCTCTGTTCCCAGCACAATATAGACGAAATTGCTAAAAACGAGGCAGGGCACACCAGCCCTTTAAAGTGCACACTGGGTGTTGTTGGGTTGATGGAACCATATCACCAAGTAATCAGTCAGCTGAGGACGCTTTGCTCTTTTCCCAGCGCGACATAGACGATATTACTAAAAACGGGCACAACCAGCCCTTTAAAGTGCACACTGCGTGTTGTTGGGTCGATAGGACCGTGTCACCCAGTAATCAGTCAGCTCAGGACGCTTTGCTCTCTTCCCAGCACAATATAGACGAAATTGCTAAAAACGGGGCAGGGGACACCAGCCCTTTAAAGTGCACACTGGGTGTTGTTGGGTTGATGGAACCATATCACCAAGTAGTCAGTCAGCTGAGGACGCTTTGCTCTTTTCCCAGCGCGACATAGACGATATTACTAAAAACGGGCACAACCAGCCCTTTAAAGTGCACACTGCGTTGTTGGGTCTATGGGACCGTGTCACACAGTAATCAGTCAGCTCAGGACGCTTTGCTCTCTTCTCAGCACAATATAGACGAAATTGCTAAAAACGGGGCAGGGGACACCAGCCCTTTAAAGTGCACACTGGGTGTTGTTGGGTTGATGGAACCATATCACCAAGTAGTCAGTCAGCTGAGGACGCTTTGCTCTTTTCCCAGCGCGACATAGACGATATTACTAAAAACGGGCACAACCAGCCCTTTAAAGTGCACACTGCGTTGTTGGGTCTATGGGACCGTGTCACACAGTAATCAGTCAGCTCAGGACGCTTTGCTCTGTTCCCAGCACAATTCAGACGAAATTGCTAAAAACGGGGCAGGGCACACCAGCCCTTTAAAGTGCACACTGGGTGTTGTTGGGTTGATGGAACTGTCGGAGAAAGAGGTAGACTAGACACAGGTTGCCGTGAGAGCCAGGCCAGTCGAACTAGAGCCCGAGCTGGCCGAGGCAAAGGTTTTTATTACCAGCGCGCCTAGGTTATTGGTGCGCGGGAATGGTAATGGCGATGCCGCTACAGGGCTCCCCCCCTAGTGAGGCGTCGGAAGATGTCGAGCGATACATAGCTGTGGGGCCCAGGTGACGTGTCGGCGGCGGGGGGGAGGCGATGGAGTCGAGGGTGGAGAGTGAAGTGCGGACGAAGTGGCAGGAAGAATTGGCGTCGGCCCTGTGTCGGAGTTAACGGCGCTGGGGGACGTCGCAGGAACGTCGAGGAAGGCGGGCTTCAATCGCTGCAGGGCGACAGTCTCCTCTCGGTTCTTTACCAGGATGGTGTAATGCGTAGGAGATCTTCGCACGACAGCGTACGGGCCGGAGTATGGGTGCTGAAGGGGCCTCTTGACTGCGTCGCACCTGAGGAAGACGTGTGAGCACGTTTCGAGTTCGGGGTGCTGGTACGTCGCAGCAGAGCGCGGCACACGCGGGGGGATCGGGTGGAGGGCGGCCATTGTTTGGCGAAGGCGGGACACGTAGTCGGCTGGTGATGGAGACGGGAAGGCGGGAGGTGGGTCGATGATATCGCCAGGCAAGCGAAGAGACGTCCCGAAAACTAATTCCGCCGATGTGCAGCCTAAGTCTGGCTTATAAGCCGACCGAACTCCCAGCAGAGCTAGGGGCAGGACTTCTGTCCAAGGAATGTCAGATGAGGTCCGGAGCGCGGCTTTCAGCTGCCGGTGAAAGCGCTCAACGAGGCCGTTGGAAGCCGGGTGGTAGGCGGTTGTTCGAATACGTTTGGTGCCAAGGGCTTGCGTGAGGATGGAAAACAGGTTGGACTCGAACTGCGCGCCCCGGTCTGTGGTGATGATTGACGGAACACCGAACCGCGATACCCAGGTGGAGATGAAGGCTGAGGCGACGGTGGGGGCGGTAGCGTCGTGAATGGGATTGGCTTCGGGCCACCGGGTGAAGCGATCGACGATGGTCAGAATATACCGGTGGCCAGCACATACCGGAAGCGGTCCAACCAGATCAATGTGGAGATGCGCGAAACGGTCGTCGGGGGGCAAGAACCTTTCTGGTGCTCTGCGGACGTGCCGTTGCACTTTGCTGCGCTGACAGGGAAAGCAAACGCGCACCCAGTTCTTGACGTCCTTGTTCATGTGGGGATGCGCGAAACGGTCGTCGGGGGGCAAGAACCTTTCTGGTGCTCTGCGGACGTGCCGTTGCACTTTGCTGCGCTGACAGGGAAAGCAAACGCGCACCCAGTTCTTGACGTCCTTGTTCATGTGGGGCCAGACATACCGTTGGGAAATCAAGCGCAGAGAAGCGCGGGCGCCGGGGTGAGAGAGCGCATGGTACGTCTCGAAGATGCGACGTCGCAGGGAAGAGGGGACGAAAGGTCAGGGCCGTCCCTGAGAAGTGTCGCAGGCAACCAGAGTGGAGGAACCGGGTAAGGCGACATCTTCGATGGTCAAAGAAGCCGCGCCAGAACGGTACTGAGCCAGCTCGGCGTCGGAAGACTGTGCTTGGGCCAGGGCGTCGAGAGAGAGTGCTGGCAGCGATCCGAGAGTGTTCACGCGACTGAGAGCATCCGCCGCTGCATTGTCAGCACCGCTGACGTGTTGAATGTCGGTGGTGAATTCCGCGACGAACGCAAGGTGACGGGTTTCGCGAGGACTGTATTTGGTACCTGATGCAGAGAAGGCATATACAAGGGGCTTGTGGTCAGTAAGCACTGTAAATGCACGGCCTTCCAAGAAAGGTCGTGAGTGCTTTATCGTGAGGTAGATGGCTAAAAGTTCTCGTCCAAAGGTGCTGTACCTCGTCTCTGGCGGTTTGAGCTTGCGAGAGAAGAACGCCAAGGGGCGCCACGCTCCTCTGATACGCTGTTGAAGCACGGCGCCGACGGCTGTGCTGGAGGCGTCAACCATAATGGACGTTTCGGCGTCATGGCAGGGGTGGAAAAGGAGCGATGCGCTCGCAAGTTCTTCCTTAATGGCCTTGAACGCGGCAGTGGCTTCTTCGGTCCATGATAGAGGCGGTGGGGACATAGTACGTTTAGAAGTAAGCATGGCTTCGAGTGGAATAAGCTTCGCCGCGCACGACGGAATGAAGCACCGGAAGAAGTTGATTAACCCAAGGAACTGGCGCAGCTTGGTCAAGGAAGTGGGAAGCGGGAAGTCCTGGATGGCCGCAACTCTGGAAGGCAAAGGGAGGATTCCCTGGCTGTTGACACGGTGCCCGAGGAAATCGAGTTCCGGAACGCCGAACTCGCTCTTCGCTGCGTTAATGATGATTCCATAGTCGTGAAGACGGGAGAACAGCGCACGAAGGTGTTGCTCGTGTTCGGCCGGCGAACGACTTGCGACGAGGATATCATCAATATACGCATAGACGAAGGGGAGGCCGCGGATGATGTTGTCCACAAACCGCTGGAACGTCTGAGCGGCGTTCCGCAACCCGAAGGGCATCCGCAGAAACTCGAATAATCCGAAAGGTGTTGTGATCGCGGTTTTGGCAATGTCCTCTTCGGCATCGGGATCTGGTGGTACGCACGGACAGGATCTATTTTGGAGAATACTGTGGCGCCCTCCAGCTGTGCAGCAAAATCCAAGATGTGCGGTATGGGGTATCTGTCCGGGATAGTGGCTTGATTCAAAGCGCGATAGTCGCCGCACGGTCTCCAATCTCCGGTCTTTTTGGGCACCATGTGCAATGGCGACGACCAGGTGCTTGATGACGGCCGGACGATTCCGAGCTCAAGCATGTGGTCGAATTCTGCTTTGGCTACCCGGAACTCTCTCGGGTCTCTTCTCGGGTGCCAGACGACGCGGGCGAAAGTGGACCGGTGGGCCACGGGTGGTGATGTGGTGGACCACGTCGTGCTGCACAGGCCTGGTCCAGTCAGGTGGCTGGGTGAGTGCCGGGAATTCCCTCAGTATGGCGGCGAAGGGTGATTCAGCTGGTGATTCAGGCACGGCACAGGCCAAGACACGCAACGGTGGAGTCGATAGACGTAGCCCGTGCACTGACAAGGAAGTAGTCCTGTCGATCAGACGCTTCCCGTGAACGTCTACCAGCAACTTGAAGTGATTTAAAAAGTCGGATCCGAGGATGGCTTGTGTGACGTCTGCAAGCAGGAAAAGCCATCGGAAGTCTCTTCTGAGCCCAATGTTGAGAGTGAGCGACTGCTGGCCATAAACCGGGATAATGGAACCGTTGGCGGCCTTGAGTGTGGAGCAAGGTTGTCGGGAACGGGAATAGCGCGCACCGGCGGGGATGACGCTGACCTCGGCGCCCGTATCGACCAGGAGCCTTAAGCCAGATACACGGTCTACGATACGAAAGAGGCGGCTGTCGCCGAGGCCGAATCCACTTGCCGCCATTAGTGGGGGGCCGGCGGGTTTCCCGTCCAAGAACAGGGGAGCAAGCAGTGGTGGGCTTCGGCACCGAAGCGATGGTGGTACCAACAGAGGCCATCCTGATTCGCAGAACGAGATCGCGATCGCCGTGGCGACGGGGAACCTCTGCGGAACCTTGGGCGACGGGGGCTCGGGGATCGTGGGCGAGCAACCAGCGTCGCAACCAATTGCGTAAGGCTATTAACCTGCTGGAGTATAGCTTCGGTGGCTGGAGTGGGTTGGGAAACCGAAGGACAAGCTTCTGGGATGGGCGGAATGGCTGGGGGAACCGCTCGCCCTCTAGTCTGGGTAGCCGGTTGCTCGAGAACGGAAAGAGAAGGAGATGAGGCAACCTCCATGACAGCATCCGCGAGGGTGGCGAGCTCGTCGATGGGAAGATTCGCGGCTGCTGCAAAGACCATCTGCACGTTATTGGGTAAGCGCTGCATGAACAGCTGACGCAAGAATTTGTCGCCGGCCTGCGGCGCGTCATCTCCCAAGAGCTGCTTCATGCGGCGCAAGAGCTGGGTAGGCCGCCTGTCACCGAGCTCTTCCGCCGAGAAGAGCTGCCTCAGACGGTCACGGTCGGAGGCGGACGTACGCTTCAACAGGGCAGACTTGAGTTGGTCATACGCGTTCTGCGTTGGGGGAGAGATTATCAGATCTTGTACTTCCTCGGCGGCCGCGGGAGACAGGGCGGAGATGACATGATAGAAACGAGTGGTCTGAGCAGTCACACCGGCCAGGTGGAACTGGGCGTCCGCCTGGGCGAACCAGATAGCTGGATTGCGATCCCAGTAGGCTGGAAGTTTAACGGCGATGGCTCCTACATGGTGCTGTTGTCCGTCAGAGTTGGGCTGTAGGGAACCTGTGCTAGACGACGACGGAGGTGGGTCGCCTTGATGCATCGCCGACGGAAAAGGGAAAGTAGCGTCGTTCCAGAAAGGAACGTCCGGGTCACCAATGTCGGAGAAAGAGGTAGACTAGACACAGGTTGCCGTGAGAGCCAGGCCAGTCGAACTAGAGCCCGAGCTGGCCGAGGCAAAGGTTTTTATTACCCGCGCACCTAGGTTATTGGTGCGCGGGAACGGTAATGGCGATGCCGCTACAGAACCATATCACCAAGTAATCAGTCAGCTGAGGACGCTTTGCTCTTTTCCCAGCGCGACATAGACGAAATTACTAAAAACGGGCACAACCAGCCCTTTAAAGTGCACACTGCGTGTTGTTGGGTCGATGGGACCGTGTCACCCAATAATCAGTCAGCTCAGGACGCTTTGCTCTGTTCCCAGCACAATATAGACGAAATTGCTAAAAACGGGGCAAGGCACACCAGCCCTTTAAAGTGCACACTGGGTGTTGTTGGGTTGATGGAACCATATCACCAAGTAATCAGTCAGCTCAGAACGCTTTGCTGTGTTCCCAACGTGATGTAGACGAAATTGCTAGAAACGGGCACACCAGCCCTTTAAAGTGCACACTGCGTGTAGTTGGGTCGCTGGAACCATATCACCAAGTAATCAGTCAGCTGAGGACACTTTGCTCTGTTCCACAATCGAAGCCACACAATCGAAGCCTCTTTCCCTTTGTACCTGACATGCTGGACTGTGCATCCCAGTGCATCTATTCGCTTGTGCGAGTAGTCAAGCAGTTTGATTGATGCCAGTCTCAAGGACGTGCTCTCCCCAAGCAGTAAAAGGTCATCGTGTCGCAAAATGGAAACGGGTGATCCAGTATCTACCAAGAAATTTTTGCGGCTTCCACTGATGTCCACATCCACCGTAATCGTATTCTTGCGTATTTGTAACAAACACAAATTCTTTTCTTCAGTTCCTCTGATTCGACTACATCACGAGTGTTCGCTTTATCTTTTTCACCTCAGCACACTCCTGCATCCAGCACATGAGTGCACTCACAGGAGACCTCATGAGGGTAAGAACGTCATGAGTGCACTCACGGACATAACGACATAACGAAACGAACGAGCGACATAACGAAATTGGTAAAAACGTGCGCACCAACCCTGTGTACACAGCTGGTAGTTGGGTCGCTGGAACAATATCACCAAGTAATCAGTCTGCTCAGGACGCTTTGCTGTATTCCCAGCGCGACGTAGACGACATTGCTAGACACGTGCACACCAGCCCTTTAAAGTGCACCCTGCCGGTAGTTGGGTCACTGCAACCATATCACCAAGCAATCAATCAGCTCAGGTCGCTTTGCTGTATTCCCAGCACGACATAGATGAAATTGGTAAAAACGTGCACACCAGCCCTTTAAAGTGCACACAGCCGGTAGTTCTGTCGCTGGAACTATATCATCAATGCCTTCATAATTGAATTTGCGCATGTCTGGTATGCGTCATTTGACCTCATTTCTGAATGCCCCCATACTGACCTCACACACCTCAGGCCTCACCAGTGACTTCACCCACACAGACCTGGCGCCTTTCAGACCTCATGAGTGCACCCATGGGAGACCTTATGAAGGGAAGACCCTCATGGGTGAGGGCTTGCGTTTGTGAGTGCCGTGGGGGTGAGGGCGAGTGAGGGCATGTGCCCGTGAGGGCAGTGAGGGTGAGGGCGAGTAAGGGCATGTGTCTGTGAGGGCCGTGAGGGTGAGGGCGAGTGAGGGCATGTGCCCGTGAGGGCCGTGAGGGTGAGGGCGAGTGAGGTTTCACCAAAATGCCCACCTATGCATCTTCCTGAAGCTGGGTCTGTAGGCAACTCAGTGTTGCACTCCTGCATAGCGTCCCACTTTGTGGCATTTCGTGCACTCACGGTTTCTTGCTTTGCAGTGAGGGAAATTCGCAAGGTGGTCATCTTTGCTACACCGGTAACAGAATCGCTTCGAAGTAGATGAAGCGCTGGATTTCTTCGCCGAAGCCAGTTTCTTCTTTCGCCCATAGTGTCTCACTTTTCGCAACTTGTTTACATCGTGGGCGTCATCCTGCATCTTGTTGGCCTCGTTTAGTGCCTGCTCGACTTGAGTAGCAAGGGTGACAGCCTTGTCAAGTGATAACGTGGAGCCTTCCATTCAGTAGTCGTTCGCATGTCGTAGCGAGGCATCGTAGCGCGGAGACAAAATATTCGATGCCTTCATCGTGATTCTGAGCTCGTTGGCAACACAGGCGATTATTGGACATGGTTATTGATGCAAAAGATGAGTATTCCCCGAAATATGTGTAAATTTAAATGTCATACCGCATTGATATGATTATGCATTGCCCAATTTAGGTACACTGGTAGCTGATATCCTGTGATCAATGACAGGGCTAAAAGCAACTTTATTTTCAATGATGGTGTATCGGGAGTTTCATAACAGCGATCATGACACTGGTACTGCTTCAGTCACAGATGTCTATATATATGACATGAGCCACACAGGCGATTATTGGACATGAATCTCGATGCAAAACATGAGTATTCCATGAAATATGTGTAAATTGATATGTCATACTGTATTGATATGATTATGCATTGCCCAATTTAGATAAACTGAAGGGACGACACCTTGTGAACAGCACAGGGATCATGACGCCGGTTAGTGTTTTAATCATTGATGTCTACGTGTATGATGTATCCCAGAAGCTACGCGGGGGACTGTCGGAGCTGGTTCTTGATGAAGAAGATGAGTACTCCATGTAATATTCGTAACCTGAAAAAATATACAACAGTGATATGATTATGCATTGTGCAATACAGGTAACAGTGACACGGACACAATAACGGAGTAGATTACATGTTAGGTGAGCGGGCCCATATTTGTGTTGCGATATTCCGCATGTGCATCTAGGTAGGACTACGGATAACTTCAACGATTTGGGTTCCTTTGGAGTGCAGCCGAAATATCGACACCACACGCTGAAGCAATCTTTACCTCCCACACGTCGCTGCAGTCCTCTGTCAGAAATGAGAGGTATGATCACTGTTCTAATCATGGCTATGACAATAATACAAAGAAAGATGTTCATACGAGGAGAACGCTCTTATGAATGACAGAATCAGATAATAAGACTAGATATGTGTGTAATATGCAAGTGAGTTGGTGTATTGCTGACGTTGGCAACATATCTCTGAGTCTTTGGGAAAAGACAACACGACACAACACAAGAGAACACAGAAACATTGTTTCTGTATTCTGCCTTTTTGTCCTTTCCTCAAACTCTGGGATATCCTGCAAAGGTTAAGAGGTTACATCAGGTTACATAAGGTTACATCTTTAGAGCATAAACTGAGCCAAATTGCAGAAAAAAAAAGAAAAACAAGGTGGAGGGATGTCCTACCTGTCCGATGCGTTCTGCGCTCGCCGTTCTCAAGATTTCTGCTCGATCTGTCACCAACGCTTTCCGTGTTGGAAAACGGCAGCAGGTCGGTAAAGGAAGGCTGTTGGTCACATATATTAATGGGTTTTCTTACTCACAGTCTGCTGCCAAGCAGTCGCTTCGCTAGACACACCTGCGTTCGTGGTTTGCACAGTGGTTTGGGTGCTATGGAGCCTCCGTCAGCTGAGCGATTGGGAATCTCGCCGCCAAGTCCAATTACGTCACCGGAAGACAGGTTGACGGAAAAGCGGGAAGCGCTGTTTAAACCGGAAGCCGGTATTTGGTTTCGGAATCGATGTTTTTGATGTTTTATTAAAAAGCACGAACGAATTTTGTGAAACTTTCCTGGGGTTTTCTTCCAGGATGGCATCTCGAAGTTGATACCACGTTTACTTCATAATTCCGGATTGCTCGCGGACACCACCTTTAACATAACTACAGAAGTGTCCCAACACGGCGTAGGCTTCCCGTTTTCAGCTAGTCAACAGTGTTAAATGCACCATTCTGTAGCATGGTTGGCCTCCGGCGTGCGATGTGGTGAAGCTCTGCTTTTAGAGTGCTTCACCTCGCTCGATCGTGACACTTGCTCTGAGAGCTCTCGTGACCAATTCTTCAAAAAGCAACAAAAGCGCCTGAAAGTGGCACTTGAGCAAAGCGTCACTATTTTGCAAAAAATGACGCTTGCAACGCGTCACAAAAGTGTCGCCGTTGTTACAGCGTACGAACCGACTTCAGCTATATCACTGGCGAAAATGTTTCTTTGAAGTCAATTCCTTCAACCTAGGAGAAGCCACACGCGACCAGCCTGGCTTTATAGCTGTCTAGATCGCCGTTTCTGTTATACTTCTTCCGGAAGACCCATTTGCTTTTGATGACAAGTCGACCCCTCAGCCGAGGAACTACCTCCTATATTTCGTTGTCCTTCGCGGTGGAGGGAGGCGAATGTGAGCTGGTTCTTCAGATGTTGGAGAAGGGCCCCTGGATAACTCGATCCGCTCCCGGGAGGGCCGTGTGTTTGAATGCTCGGCGGATAAAAAGTTCGTCCGGGTAGATTATTTTTCTTAAGATCAAATTGTTAGCTCCTGTTGTATGGCCTTTCTCCATTCGGTTCCATCACGCGCTAACAATGCTTTTTCCTGAGTTCTTTGATAATGCACGAAATCGCTTATTTCTACTGCAAAGCACGAATAACTTTGCTTGGGCTTGGTGGCTAGCTGCTTGGAAGGCCTGGCCAGCGCTGATTGCCGACCACGTTAATAGGTTCGTTCAATGATGACGTCAGCAGTTGGAGAGCAGATGCCAGCTGTCGCTGGCGCAACCTCCGACGGTTCCACTGGTGCTTTCGTTGGGTTTTTGCCATCAATGCTATCACAATTCAAGCGTAAATTCACGGCACCATCGCTGAATCCGGGTTTACAAGATGGGGTCAGCGCGTTGTTTATGCCCTTGTGCGGAAAGCAACCTTCGTACGGAAAGCAAAGCAGACATCACGTACTTGTACACATTTGTACTTGTACCCATTAACGCCCTCGGGGTACCCGACCAACATACAGTCTACTGCCTTGGGGTCCAGAATTGGGCTGTCGACGTTGCTTCTTTATCGCAATGCTCTGCATCCACATACCCTTATGTGGCCGAAAGAGACTTGTTTCCCAAACTACAGCGCGTCTGGCACCTACCCGCCCAGCGACCTGGAGGAACAGTTGTTTAATACGCTACCGGAATTTAAAAGGGCGTCCGCTCAAAGTGTTTTTGGAATACCACACTCTGTTCCCAGAGCTTTTGCCAGACGTGTTTCATGAAAGAAATAGAGATGACGTCTTCCTTTTGAAGTGGAGTGTGTACGGGTTGCATCAGTGCATCAGTCCGGCAGGCAGTGGAATGTAAGACTTGACGAGTTCCTCGAGAGCTTCGGCTTAAGCGGGTCGAAAGTGGATCCCTGTATCTGTATCGACAACCCGGACGGTCCCATCTTCCTTCCTTCCCCCTTCTTCCTGTTTCCTTTTTCTTAACTATTAGCTTGATCTTTTCTTTTCCTCCCTTGGAAATGTAGCTGTCCCCACTATCCTGAGCAGGCAGACTGCTGCAGACTTCTTTTCCTAATAAGCGTCACTACCACCACCCCCATCCTGTATGGCAACGTTCTCTCCGTTGATCTGATGAAAAACGAACAGCGTACGCCATTTTTGTAGCACACAGATGGCGTACTGACATATGGCGTATTGCCATGAAGTAAGGAAAAAAAAGCGTACGCCCCAGTTTTCATCAAATAAAAGGAAATAACGATGTCACTGGGGATGATGGTTGGCTAGGTGCGTGCTATGTGGTGAAGTTCATTTTTAAGGGTGCCCACCATGATCAACATTTATTTCACTTCTCAAAAGTGGAACGTTGTCTTCATTGCGTACCGCTAAGTGGCCTTGAGGGGGGAACACTTTTAGCGTTACGCTTCTACCACACCGGCAATGTTGGATAACTAGCACTGCAGTGGTTCGATCACTAGCAGTGGCCAGACTGCAACGCAGCGTTTGCGGCAGTCGTCGCACTAACAATCGACGAAGCACTTTGATCCTGGCGGAGAGTAACCCAGATATTTGAGCTGTCGACTGTCGCCTGGGCCACCGTACAGTTCGTGGAACCGTTGCCTGTTCCGCGCGTTCAGCGTAAACAATTGGCTTTATTAATTACCGAGATCAACTTTCAAATTTGGATCCGTCGTTGCCGGCTGGCTTTCGGTGGCCCAGACTTCGGAGACGCAGCTATATTTCAGGCTGTCAGGGCAGGGCTTCGTAGCCACATTGTGCGTGAGCAAGCACTGTATGGTCTTGTGGAGTGCTCTCGCCGCTGGCTGACGTCTACTCGGCTTTTCCGCCACGTTCAGGGTGAGTGGCAAATCATGTTCTAGCCAGCTCGCTAGGACCGTATTGCACTCTGCAGCGGCTCTCCCGTGTTTGGATGGTTCGCTTGGTATGGTCAGTACGAAAAGCAAACTCTCCTAGAGAGTGTTGTTATCTAGCTTGTAGGACTGTAACGTAAAGTTAGTGTCTGTCCAAAGGGGACTACCTCCATAGGTAGTTCTCCTGCTTGATGACAATACACACTTTGATCCTGCTCTTCGTTTATAGGGCGAGGGCAGTATTATCTTTGAAATGTGATGTGGGCAAGCTTTCGCTTGTACCATCCAGTTCGTGGCTCATCAATGTGGCTCATCTCATAGAGTCAGCAATACAACAAGTCTTAGGCTAAAACGATAAGGAAGATGGACTCACTAGTTTCGTGACGCATCTAATCAGTCAGCAATACAACACATCAACTTTTCATTTGAATTCTAGCCCGGGCACTTCTCCTACGTGTTTCGCCGCATTTAGAGAAGGTCTTGCATCCATGTCAAGCCTGTTCAGTTCTTGGCAGGTCATCTGTCCCCCATAGGATGGCCGCTCGTGACCCCATCCAGTCGTTAAACCTGAGACTGCGAACAACGGCGTTAGCCTCGTTCGGCCAGGCAAGAGCTTTTGACAGAGTGCGTCACGCGTATCTGTTTTGCCAGACCTACAGCTTAAGGCTTTCATTAAGCGTGGATTCGCTTTGTGGAAGCGTTGTACCTCGGTGCGAAAAGCATGGTCTCTGTTGCTGGTGGTCCATCACGTCCGATTGAAATTACGCACAGTGTACTGCAGGGCTGTCCCTTTTTCGCCTGTATTGTACGCTGTCCGAATAACCCTGCTCCTGGTCTGTTTAAGCTCCCTCCCCGTCCTTCTTAGATTGCCTTGTGGTCTCCCCCACCTCTTTTGGCGTATGCAGATGATATCTCTCTCGTGCTACCAGGGGAAGCTTGCCTTGAACCTGTGCTCAGGGCTTTCCACGATTTTTCTAAAGTGTCTGGCGCACAATTCAATCAGTGTAAGAGCTGTGCCGTCTACATTATTTCACAAACTTCTCGCGTTGCACGAGGAGAATTCAGGGACATTCCTTCTGGACGCTGGCTTCCCCTTACTTCACAAATGTCTTGTAAGATAAGCAATGCTACGGGTCACAACATCTGAAAGGAGGAACTGTTGGGTAGAGCGGGAGAGTAAGCCCGAGCCCGCGTGAAACGACATATCCTTGTTCCGCTATCCTTCCGCCAGCGTGGTTATCAGTTTTTTTCCTTGATTTTTTTACCAGACGCCTGCTAACTGGGCTGAAGAAGCAATCTTGTTTCGCCCCTTCGGTTGTACTCCGATTTGAAGACTCGCCGTTTTTGAGCTGCGGGAGCACAGCATAGCAAAAAAGCTTATGAAAGGCTGGGATTTTGTATTGAACTTCTCTCAGCCTCCCTTGCTGCTTAGGGGAACACGTATTAAGCAGAATCCTTGTAATAAATCAACTCACGGTTTGTGTTCAAGAAATCTTCCCCTAGGGCCGCAGGGGAAGAATTTAAATACAAGATTCCCGTAGTATATGATCCGCTCAAGTAGCCGCCAACTCACACAGTGGCCTGGACGCCATTAATTAGCAATTAGAGCAATTTGGGACCCCCCACAGTAATTAGGATCATTCAATGAGTCATCACACTAATTGGGGATCATCTAAAACGTGTCCAGACCACTGTGTGACTTGTGGGCTACAGCTGATAAAAAATAAAAAATAGGTATAAAATAAAATAAAAATATAAAAACAGAACAGAGAGAAGCAGTTTAGTTGAAGATCAACGACACCATCTTGAAGAAAGTGGTCCGGAACGGTCGGTGACCATCGCTGGGCAACGGAGCACAGAGGCAAAGCATCACAGCTGTGACCACCAGTTCCGGACATCCTGTGACGTCAGCTGTGACGTCATCATGGCATGTCCGGGCAGGTTAGGACAGCTCTGGACATGCAAGGAGAAAGACACTCGTAATACGGAGGCTGTGAGAGCAAGAGTAAAGATGCTAACCATGAATAGCTAACAACAAAAAGAATCAGACACAGAAGCAAAGCAGCCCACCACAACAGCAGTCATAGGGAGCGGAGAACGATGCGACTGCTCCATCCGATAGCCAGGCACAGAACTGAATCGTAATGCTTTTTCTCCTCTTTAAAGTCCCGCATCTGCACCCCCTAGCGGGTACTTGCTCAACTAATTTCATGACAAAATTATTAAGAATCACGCCAGTACGAGCGCTGGGTTACAGAGGAAAGCAAACACAGAAAAACACTTGAACAGAGTGAAAAAGACACTCACCCTCATCGGACACATACACTGCATTCCTTCATTGTAAATCCGCTCGTCGCAAAATCCACCATTCACCAGTGACGAACCACACATCTGCACCCCACCAGAGGGAAACGGAACCCCACCGAAGCTACGCTCTTCCACTAACGGCCAACGCAATTGCTAGGAACAGAATTAACGCGTCCACACCACCCAGTGTCCAAGAGAGAAGTGATTCCTTGCGCCCTCTGCAGACCTTTCTCATTGGTCGTGACGTCATCCTATTGTCTCAGGGCTACACTGTTTTTTTTTTCACTAATGTCCAACGCATCTCCTCTGGACAAGGTCCACCTGAAACAATAGAGTCGCGGTATGACCCAAGCATGCACCTGCGTGGCTCAAGGACGCGTACGCTCTAGACCGGGGACCTGTTATTTATTGAATCACTATCCCAAGATTATTTACTTTATTCTACTATAACAATTGCATAGGAAACTATTGCAGAAAAACACCATGCATGAAAGCTGATTGTAGGAATTAGGTATTTCATTCCCAAAGTCTTACTAAATGAGACTTACGAATACATGAAAAAACAAAATATCCCAACAAGTAGCATCATCAATGGCTACATACAACGAGCCAATCGAGACATGTCCGTCTCCTCCCAGAGCCAGGCGTATGCTCGGAGAGTGTCGTGCTCGACCCCCTCAGTTTTGCTTCCAAAAATATTATGGACTCCTTACTGCAAATAAAGGCATTTTCGCGAGTTTTACTGGACAATGTTGAACCCTTGTCGATTTAGGCGGGGTCAAAGTTCGTCAGAATCGCGAAAAACACCCTACGAAAAGAATTACCTACAGAGCTGGGTTTTGCGTCTAGGTGCACTTTAGTGACATAGAATGAAAGAGCGTGGCCCTAACATTCTGCCAATATCAAGTTCTTCCCTGGTGTTTGATTTTCGGCCAGCGAAACAGGGCTGCTTTTTGGCGCTATTTCTTACAACTTTGCGCCTTGCTAAGGGCACTTTCCGCACAAGCTGGAAGGGACAAATAAATTCAGCGTGTTCTGGACCTTCCATACTTCAAAATCACATGCTTTGAAGGCCGACCACACTATACTTTTTTGCCCCATTTAATCCCAAATGCCGTACTTTTGGTAAAGTTGGCCATTTTCAACGCCATTTTTGAAAATGAAGCGGTCGTCCGAGAACGATCCAAATAGATGGAGATGATAGATCAATATCTATACTAAAGCATATAAAAAATTGAGAAGGTACTTTTTGATAAAGGCGAGAAAATAATTTTTATATCCCACCCACTCTACACATAGTTACGGTGAACGGCGCACGGGTGGGTCGCGAGGCTTGGTTCGGCGAATAAAGTTTTTTTCCGTGCGGTGAAGTTTTCCTATCCGCTATGGAGGACCAGGACAGACATTATATACAGCTAAGTCACATCTATGCTACTACCGCAACTAGCCAGAGACGTTCATGTGGTGCTTGCTAATCTACACACACCGAACAGCTCGCTGATGATGATCACCCCAGCAGGCTGGAATGATAAAAACAGTTTATTTGCAATTCAGACAATGTACATATTTTATTTTCGCCATTGTAAGAGTTTGAAGTAATAGCAGAAAAAATACCCACATAATTGAATGCACAGCGGTTTCATTATTATTTCATATTTTCTTTTCAACCGTTAAAAAGCAAAGGCGACCATTTGTAGGGTATCTTATTAAAAGTGACCACTACAATTTCCTCTGTACGGTGAAAAGATAGGTCTTGAACGCTGCTCCGACTGAAGTTTCCATGCGTGCCACGCACTTTCATACCGCAGTCCTTCATTTTGCACGCGCGCATTTGCTGACTTTCCTACTTCGGCCATTATTCAACACAACGACTTCAGCAAGAAACCTGGAGCAATAACAACCCTTTCGGTTACCCGGCATGCATCACATGTGAGAAAGACGATCATAAACTAATCAGCTGAGCCGCGGATGAGCTCTCCAAAGCCGATTTCAAGGCCACGTGTTACAGGTTGCGTGGATGTACGAGCGCGTTTTTAGACGCTACAATGCAGAAAAAGTCATCCGCTCACAGCGTGACCTGCTTTGCTATGGAGGAGGAGGGGGAGGAGTGTCGTTGGGAGGAACCCGAGAGGTCTGCCTGCCTGATTAGGCGGCATGTTTCTCGGGAAGGGAAAGATGGTGGAGAGGAGGAAAGGGTGAAGTGGAAGACCGAGCGGAATCCGCTCGGGGGGAGGATAGCTGCGTCCATGGGCCGACTTCAGGGGAACTGTGCCGGCATACGCCTATTACACATCTGAGGGAAACCCAGGAAAAACCCCAGACGGCACAGCCGGCCCGCGGATTCGAACCGCGGACCTCCCAGTCTCCAAGCGCACGCGTTACCGCTGCGCCACCGGAGCTGGTGCTTTGCTATTGATCATAAGAAACGCGCATTTGAAGGGATAGTATGATTTGCTCATAATGTTCCTTGTGAGTGTGAAAGCATCGCTGTCGTTTCTGATGACTACCACTTTAAAACGCCGCGAATGAAATACTCTGAGAAGCACCTACTAACAATACTTACCAGTGCACTGATAACAATAAAAACTACACAGTTTAGCAACAGGCAAAAAAGATGACATGCTCATATGCGGCCGCTGTACGCGGCTTGTGAGACCTAGGCGATCCAAGGTATATTTAAACAGGTAGCGCAACTCCCATCGGCCCCTGTGTCCTCAGAATGACGCCATGATTGAGACGGTCAGCGCCATCCATTCGTTGCGCGGACCACTACGATTGTAAATAAATGACGTCATAGATGACGTCACTAGTATGAATAATAATTAGTGCATAATTAGCCATGCACGTTTACATTGGCCCACTTCACTTGCTCTGTATTCCCTTTTCCGCGCCCAGTCAACAATACCAGACGAGAACACAGAAAAATAAAGCATATTAGGTTTAATTAATCATATCAATTCCAAATACATACGGTTATCACAGATTTTGACAACTCCAAACAGAAAGGCATCGTGATGACCATACAGAAATTAGGAAGGCTCACATAAGGCCCATTTCTCACCCAGAGCTATACGTACACCTAGTGATTAGACATTTGCATTTATTCAGTGAGTGGCCGTTATAGGTCCATTGCAACAAAACACGACATCGTTGGTGCACAGTTGGTTCCTGCTCACACTCACACTATGATGGCCGCTCGTCCCATGACGAAATCTTTTTTTTTTTTCGCGGGCCCAGCAACAGGGGATGCATTGTATTCACCTGTTCACACGTGTTAATCTTGGTCTACAGCAGGGAGATGTGAACGTCGCTTCCTGTTTGACCCAAAGAGTGTACGAACTCCGTATTACAATGCACGGACACACGGTACGGATACAGAGACGCACGGATAAACACCCCCAACTGTGACACATGCGCAAAGGAGCAGGATACGGAAATGTACTGAGTGGTAGATGATCTCGTATAAGTGCACGAGCGGGGCAACAGAAAGTTTTTTCTACATTGAAATTATGAATAACCTATTAGTACACACACAAGCGACGCCCATGTTTCAAAGGTTTTCTGTTTACAACCGTACCTCTACTGTCAACACCCAGGATCACTCGCGCCTCTTACTGGTGGCCTTGCCGATGGGTCTGATTTGGTATTTTCGCTAGTTTTCGCTACCAGTTTAGATATACCTTGCGCGATCTGCTCGCGCGCCTCACAGGGAGCCGTCTCGTGCGGCCCTCGTGTAACCATGTGGGACATAAAAAATATTTTGTCGCCCTTATCAAAGTGTACATTCTCAATTTTTTATATGCTTTAGTATAGATATTGATCTGTCATCTCCATCCATTTACATTGTTCTCGGCCGACCGCTTCATTTTCAAAATGGCGTTGAGAACGGCCAACTTTATCAAAAGTACGGCATTTGGGATTGAATGGGACAAAAAGCATTGTGTGGTCGACCTCCAAATCATGCGATTTTGAAGTATGGAAGGTCCAGAACACGCTAAATTTATTTATCCCTTCCAGCTTGTGCAGAAAGTGCCCTTAGCAAGGCGCAAAATTGTAAGAAATAGCGCCAAAATGCAGCTCTGTTTCGCTGACCGAAAATGAAACACGAGGGAAGAACTTGATATTGGCAGAATGTTAGGGCCACATTCTACGCCACTAAAGTCCACCTAGACAAAAAACCCTGCTCAGTAGGTAACTTTTTTCGTAGCATGTTTTTCGCGATTCTGACGAACTTTGACCATCCCTAAATCGACAACGGTTCAACATTGTCCAGTAAAACTCGCGAAAATGCCTTTATTTGCAATGAGGTGTCCATGATAATAAACCTCCACCTGAGGAACGTCATCATGACGTTGGTAGACACACCGAAACCAAAAACAGATCGGAAGGGGAGAGCTGGGTTCCACGAATGGACAATTGTTCGCTGCCTTCTATTGAAAGAAAAGTAGGACCGAAGGTCGCGTCCTTTTCAGAGACCATCGTAATCCCCTCAAGACTGTGGCTTTCGGGCGCGACCTTGTTCGCCACTAGCTTTGAACGTAGTTCAACTCTACCAAACTCGTGGCGCTGTCGAACATTATGACGTCATTTGTTTACAAACAGGTAGAAGTCTATTTTTGCAAGCAAAACTGAGGGGGGTCGAGCACGACCTTTGGGTGATTTGGCCTGGAATGACCCTTTTGAGAACTGAAATAAATGTTGATCATGGTGCACTCTTAAAAATGAACTTCACCACATAGCATGCACCTGGCCAACCATCATCCCCAGTGACATCGTTCTTTCCCCTGATTTGCTGAAAAACGGGGGCGTACGGTTTTTGTTTACTTTATGACAATACTCTTAGAAAACAAAGCAGCAAAACAAAAAAAAAAAAAACGCTCAACAGAAGAAAGAACAGCCTCTGACACCACCGCCAATGTCTGAAAACTTCCCTCAGCTGCCACAAAGGCGAGATAAAACAAGGCGAGCCACAAGGCCACAGGCCCAGCGCCAGCAGAAATGCCTCCACCACCTCCAAGTGCGTGGCCTACTAAAGAGTCTGCCACCCCGCCACCACTGCCACCAAGGAAAGTCATCCCTCTGCCACACACAACGGTTTTACCCACAACAAATCTCCTTGGTCCTCCATATCATTCCTTTTGTTGTGAAAGCATTTAAAGCTATTGTCGTGTCTCTCTCACAAGCCCAACAACTTCCCCGGGTAAAGCAGGCTCTAGCCTTTGAACGTGAGTTGCTGAGGATCATTACGAAAGCAAGTCATTGTTAAAGGTCAGCTACGACGATTTCCCGATGTGTTAAAACGGTTGTAATATTCAGAACGAGCACATCCAACTGCCCCCGAAACGCACCTTTGTTTCTCAGTTTTGTCTTCCTGTTACGAAAATTAATTAGTCAAAGAAACCAAAACAAGCCATGGGCGCAGCCATTTTTGTGACGTAGATGGGATAAACCTGCTCCATCTACGTAGACAGAAAATCGTGCTTCTGAATGGATGAAAGCTGAGGCTTTCTCTGACTTCCCTGGCGTCTTCTCCCGTTTGCGTGGAAATCCAGTTATGGCCGCAGGCTACGATGAGCGTTTCGCCCGAGGTAATCCCGAGAACTATTGAACGGTGGAAACAACAACGGCGAACTCACATCAACAACATCTTCGGCTTGAAATTGTGATTGTGTGCTCGAGAACTTCGCGGTTCAACCGTTCAGCTGCCATTCACGTCAACCCGTTTGCTGCTTTTACAACAAGTGCAGGAATGGGAGCGATTGAGCAACAACGTGAGACTTGGTGGTCGTTTGAGCGTATACCTGCAGAGGACTGGTATTCAACGAAAGAAGGCCGTATTTCTGCCCATGCACATCGTGCGCTTGCCAGGCTTGTTACACGAGATACATATATTGTGCAGCATCATAGCGCAACCGCAATGAACGACGTAGGAATGTATCGTGACCACTCGAACTGCATTCGCCATTCGTCGGTTATATGAAAGTGCTCATTAGAGTTGCTCCGCACAAAAAGTGTTGGATATAGTTTTGTGGTGTGTTGTTTATCTCGTAGAGCGCATCGCGGCATGTAGATTGAGAGCCCTTACACGTATTTTTTTGCATGTTTACTTGAGTGTGCGCATTGCTCTATACCACACAGGCCATATTTCATTCATAATAATTTCGCAAATAAACACGTGCATCTCATATTGCTTTTGAGTTAGGCATAGTGTCTTCAGATCAGGGTATGTGTATCCTGTTTGCTGGGCCCAACAGATGTTATTAAGGGTAGTGCAACATTTCCTACTTCTTGAACTATGCTAACATTACCAGAATAAGGAACATTACACTGTGCTGTGTATTCCACACTCAGTTGTCTCGCGATGTAAACCCCCAATTATTATATTGGGTACCCCACATGTTCAACGAGGCAGCACTTCCCATACCCTAATTTTTTAAACATGTGCTTAAAAGTTCACAACTGCCACTCAAGTAACTTTGCCACCAAATTAGTCAGTGACAAAAGGTGTATGTACTTTATCACAAATTTAATAACCTTGGTGGAAATGGTTGATGGTGCCCTCTGCCTTGTACGGTGCCCTTCGTAGCAAAATACACAAGAGTCCAAATGTTTTCCTTGTCCCGAAATGCCCTGTCAAAGCTGAAAGACCGTTATTAAAATGGGGAAGCCGGGGCTTGCTTGTCCAGAGAAAGAAATATGAAACTGCAGCGCTCAACGTAAATAACTGCATGCTCAGCAACTAAGGCCGGTGATGCCGAAGACCTACTATTTCTAGGTTAAAAGGAACAAAGGAGAAAAGACCACTGCGGCGTATTAATGTTGTTTCAAAAGTATAACACCACAAAATTTGTGAGAGTCAGTTGGTGTATTTAGTTATGTTGGTCACCTCCTGCACCAATTTTTAATACGGTTCAATTGCGTTGCTACCGACCAAGACCTAAGCCTGACCTATGATCTAATAACAATAATAATAGTATCTATCTATGACCTATATGGACCTTCAACACTATAGTTTGGTCTAGGTTTCGCACGTGGCTTCTAGTGAAATTAGAAGCTGCTCTGTAGAGCTGACAGGAGACGTGCAGAGTAGTTAATTTTTTTTATTTATATTTTCCAAAGAACATGTAAGAAACAATGTGCTGTACTAACTGTGTTCACAGAAATACAAATATACTTTGTTTTAGCTATGTGCATGTTAGCAGATTACAGGTGACCGATGACATACAATGGGCGTCAAGGGTGAGAACACAAGAATACTACCACTGCAGGCACTGTCCTGAAATTCTAAGTCCCCATTTGTCAGAAAGCAATGACAACGCACAGCCTAAGGATCATATTGAGCTCCTTCCATCATTCTTTTTATGGACAGCGCGTTGGCTGCCATCCAGTTCATGAAAGTGACCTTTATCGTTGAAAGAACGGTTCAACAGTAAGCCAGCTGGTGATAGTGTCCATGATGGCGAGACCAGAAGAGGAGATACAAGAAGGGACATACACACACTATGTTGAGACATTGTGTATGTCCCTTCCTATTCCTCGTCTCAGGATTTTTCGCTATGGACCTTCATGATGTTTCCTTCCGGAAACGTTACATATTTTTATGTAGAATTGCGAAGGTACAGCCAGGCGCTGTTAGCAAATCACACAGTACTTTTCTTGAAACAAGAGTCCATAGAAGGTACGCAGTCATCTTCAGCATTGCACACATCTATGGGACATGTTAATCAATTTGGAATGTCACAGACATGTCATGGAAGCCAGCACATGATTAGTGGTGTTGAACAGACCCCTATTTATCATATTTTAGGCACAAAAAGCAGTTTTGGCACCTGCATGTTGAGACAGATGTATCTCTACATACTTTGCCATGACACAAATATATGAAGCAACAAATGTACCCTCTACTTTATTATGGTTATTAGTCAACACTGCCAAGAATGTGGGAACACAGGCTTGTACCACCTACACTCTTCAAAATGACCTTCACACACGACACATTGTAGGTCAACGAGACTCCAGAATGATGTCTTCTCTCCCCCCCCCCACCCCCATTAGCTGAAAACATTGTCTACTACTTTGCACATGAGGAAGTTAGTACAAGAAACGCACACGTTCCTTTTTTGAGCAAATGAGTATTCAGAGCGTTACCATACTGTGGTGGGCCTGCAGTGTATTACGTGGTACAGCACACACTGCAAAAAATTTCACCGTAGAACATGTCCCTCGTTCTAATGATAATCTTCTCCAGTTTTTCAAACTGCCATTTCCAATAGTGCTTTATAGAATGACACAGTATTCTAAATCTTTACTGTAGTTTATCGGTTGTAGCAGAAAAAGTTACCACTGTTTCCGACCACAGGACGCAAACCATAAGTGCTATACGGCAACAGTACATGCTGCTGTCTAGCAGTTCTTCGTGTTTGGGCATGGTATGATGCATGCAGAGTAAATTCCATGGCTAAAATATCCAAACGTGAACAATTGTTTGACTAGATGATGTAGAATGCTATATAGTACAGTAAAACCTTCAAAGGCGAACACCTCCCTACCTCGGACAACTTCCCATGATTTCATTGCATGGGCAGGCTCTCATTGAAACTACATGGGGACGAAATTCTCTATGTCGGACACCTCCCTATCCCGGAAGTAGGACAGGGTTTTCCCTGCTAAGTGGGACAAACCCCTGGCCAAATTACCTCAATCTCGGCCCATCTTTGCACCAAAAAGGCCCAAAATGAGCCAGTGGCCTTGACATTTGCCCCTTTTTTCCCGTATACAAGTCTCAGTATTTTGTCGTTTTAGTTGTTCGTGTCCAAAAACAAGTGCTGTCAGTCTACATTGTAATTCTTTGTGTGAGCACTTGTCCTCGGTTTGTCTAGAGCCTTTGAACGCGCACTGCACCAAAGCATTTAAGAGCTTCAGAGAAAAGTCCTCGCTGCTCGAAAAGCACCAGAGGTAGTGCCATTGAGTGGAATCTGACCGGAATTCAATCGACCAAATTCAGTAATAGTTATCAGTGAAGAGTGGGTAGAGGTACCACTACCACCAGGTACCACTACCAGGCACCACCACCAGGTACCACTAAGGAACATAAATTGAAGAAGGGGGACATTTCTGGCGACACAGCTGTGATCATTTCCATTTTTGTTTCTCTCATATTCTGTAACTCGAACACCTCTATAAGTAGAACACGCTTCGTCTGCACCGCAGGCATCCAACATAGGAAGGTTGCACTGTATTTATGTCCCGTGTCATGTGACCAAAAACAATATGTGCTTTTGCTCATGCTGCACAGCACAAGCGAAATGAGCAGGATGTGAGGATAACAACATGAAACCCGAGGCGCGGAGGAAAAGGTATGACCTTACGATCTCTGTGTGAGTTGCTTCATGTTGTAGTTGCGTACCATCTCGCCTATACCTGAGAATAGGTTTGATGCATTGAACACGCACCTTAGACATGCAGTGTGTGGTGTGTTGTGATAGTAATGCCACTGCAAATTGAAAAATAACGCTCCATGTGGATTGTTTCGGTACAATCTTGAACTAAGCATACCAAGGGGTAGGGCATCTGCGTGGCAGGTTTACCTGGAACTAAGAATGCAAATGTTAGCTGAAGTCAGCTGAATAATTAACATTATCAATATACTGCTGCAAATCTTACCAACAATAGCACACAAGATACTCCGATATGTTGTGCAGGAATGTCTCTGCACTTACAATATCAGTATAGCAGCTACAGAAAGGCATAAAACAAGTTTTTGTATACATGATACCACTAGAATGCAACACAAGCTTCTGCTGCAATGCCAGAACACAACAGCGGACAGATTTACCTTACTTCACCTGAGAAGAAGAATGTACTGTTGCACACATGATGCTTTTTGAATTCAATCCTGAAACTTCTCGAAAAACATAATTTATGACCGAAACACATCAACTGGAAGATTTCGACTTACCTTACTCAAAACTGCCAAAAGCTATGTGCTGTTGCACACATGAAACTGCTTGAACTGCCCTTGAGGATTCTGGAAGAACACCTTATTTATGACCAAAATACAACAGCTGAGCAAACATTTTATTTTATACCTTACTCAAAATACACAAGATATGCTGCCGTGCATATGATACGATGATACTGCTTAAATGTACTCTGGATCATGGTGCGTGCTATGGGTAGTGAAGTTCATTGATTCAAGGTGCACCACGATCAACATTTATTTCAGTTCTCAAAAGTGGAACCATGTCTTCATTGCGTACCGCTAAGTGGCGTGAGAGGCGAACACTTTTATTGTAAAGCTTCCACCACACCGGCAAAGTTGGATAACTAGCATTTATATTATGTAACAGTGGGCAGACAGCAGCACAGCGTTTGCGGCAGTCGTCGCACTAACAATCTTACTGTGTAAATGCTACATCCTACATCCTACAGTTCGCAATACGAGGTGTAAATAATTGTGCGATTTGTGAAAGGCGTGTTGAAAACATATTTATTTTTGAAGCGTGATGTGGGCAAGCATACGCTTGTCCCATCCTACAGTTGGTAATACCAAGCCTAAAATAGCAAGCTTACGCTTGTCCCATCCTACAGTTGGTAATACCAAGCCTAATACCCTAAGCCTAATTAGGAAGCCTACGCTTAGGAAGCCTAGTTAGGAAGCCTAATGTGGGCAAGCTTACGCTTGTCCCATCCTACAGTTGGTAATACCAAGCCTAATACCAAGCCTAATCTTGAAGCCTTATTTTTGAAGAGTGATGTGGGCAAGCTTACGCTTGTCCCATCTTACAGTTGGTAATACCAAGCCTAATCTTGTTGGAGACAGATTTATTTTTGAAGCATGATGTGGGCAAGCCTACGCTTGTCCCATCCTACAGTTGGTAATACCAAGCCTGCACTTCGGTTTGTTATTCACTCCTGTCCCAATGAAGGCTACTGAGGGATGGTTGGTATTGGCAGTTCAGTGGGACAGCCTGCTTAACACTTGTTGATTCTGCTCTTCGTTTTTATGGCGAGAGCAGTGCTATTTTTGAAATGTGATGTGGGCAAGCTTTCGCTTGTCCCATCCTACAGATGGCAATAGAAAGCCTGCCCCTCTGACCGGCCTTCCATTTGATGCCAATACACTGTGTAACTCATAGGTAGCTCCCCTGCTTGATGACAGCCCTGTTCCCTTTCTCCTCTGTCCGCCGCCACATATGTCAGTGACCACAAGGCTGTCTCCATGGTTCTCGACATTTCCCGCCTGCAGAGACGCAGTGTCGCCACGTGGCGGCTGAACCCGTCCCTGCTCTTTGACCATGTCGTAGTCTCTGACGTTACCGATCGCATAAGGGACTATCTTTCCGGCCGAGAGCACACAGCGCAGGAGTGGGAGGGCTTGAAGCAGTGGGATACGTTTATAAAACTCCCTGAAGCACGTAGCACTTCGTTTGCGGCGATCGTCGAAGTAACATTCGCTCTAGCTTCGTTCCATATTTCGGGTAAGTGATTTTTGGTTTTTTGGGTGGTTTCTTCTGTTTCTGTGTGCTGATTTTTTTTTGTGTGGGTGCCTCACTATGTGAGGAGAGTACAGCCTGTCGTTTTTTGGCGTTTTCGCCACCTATTCGTATGGCCAGTCGGCCGTTAAGATTTTCCGTGACAGTGCCTCCGGCAGTATCGCGGGTAGACTTCCTACTTCCTTTTTTCAATAAGGTAAGGAAAGTCGTGAAAAGCATGCGCCACTTTGGTGGTGGAGCATGTGATCTGATTGTGAAGACCAGGTCTGGTGCTGAGAAGCTTAAGTCCATGGGGTCGCTCACAGTGAAGAGCAATGTGATCGACTTGATCCCGTTCGAAACCAACTTGGTCACAATTTCAGTCATATCGGTGCCAGATGGCATCCCTGATGTAGCAGTGGAGGCCATTCTTACTGAGTACCGTCCTGTCGCCAAAGTAGCCGCGAGACCTTCCCTCAGAAGGAGCTAGAGGGTATTGAAACGGGCAACCGGCGCGCACTTATGAAAGTGCGGACCCCAGTTCCGAACTTCATAAGTGTGCGTGGTAAGCGTTTGACCGTCAACTATGACGGTATCAAACGAGTTTGTATGCGGTGTGGCGCAGTGGGCCACTTCAAAAAAGACAGCGGTCCCAGTGTGTGCTCGCTCTGGTGACTTTGGTGACACGAGAGGTGTGATGCTTCGTGTAAGCTCTGTGGCGGGGACCATGCTGTATCCGAATGTTTGGCTACAATATGGGCATCCCGTGTTTCTGGTAGCGGTGCGCTATCAAATCGTCCCGTTGGAGCTCCTCCTGTGCACGCGCTAGCGGACGAGAGTGCCATGGCTGAGGTGGCAGCGCGTTCAGCGGGAGTGCCTCGAGATAACGCTAGTGTGGCGGATGAGCCTTTGGCTGTTAGTGCTGGCAGTCATATTGGGAGGGGAGACGCAGTTAGTGGTCTAGTTTATGCCTATGGACGCTTAATTTAAGAGAATTAACTTCGCTGATTGAAATATTAGATGGGGTAATTTGAATTTGCACGCCTAGATAGCGCTACCGTCGGCTACTCATTCTGCTTGCCATGTGGTCATCTGAGCGCTAATTTGCCGCTCTCCCTATGCTGCGTCCGCGGTTTTTATCACATTTTAAGGAGTTCACCTCCAATGCAGCGCAGGATGGATGCGCCTATGAGTGTTACGTAAAATGTGTGGTTGTTGTTGTGGGTAAACAGCATCGACGCGAACGCGGCCGACGTACAGACAGGTGGACGCGCCTACATCCAAGTAAACGCAGCTCAAAAATGACTCGTCGTAGGTCTACCTTTTACCGTAAACTGCGACGAAGGGTTCGTCGCACCTTGTCAAGTATGCATGACGAAACTTCTAGCGGTTTCTCGCCAGCTACCTCAGCGGCTTTGCCGAGTTCAGTGCCGTCAGTTGCGAGTTCATCACACGAGCATTTATCATCGCCAGCGGTTTTGATAATCAAAGGGCAGGCTCCGCACCTGTTGGACGACACTTGGCGCGCACAGAATTATCAGCGACTTGAGGAACCAACAGATTCCTACAGTGAAGTTGATTGTGATGCATTCTGAAGGATGGCAACATTGTGAAAATTGCAAACATTGCTTACGACTCCAGCAGTGGTGAACCGTGCATTATTGGCAGATGCTACCGGCACAAGGTGGATCTATATGCATCATCTTGCACATCATCCTTGCTAGGTGTTCACATTGTATCAGACCTTTCCTCCCTTTGATCATGGACTGTCAAGCATTTCACAAAAGTGCCTGAGACTGCCGCACCGTAGTGGCTGGGCAGTTTTTCATCTGCTTCACGAATCTTAGTTGTATTTTATTCACCTCATTTTACTGTATTTCCTTATTTATTCTTTTTTGTTTTGTTGCTCCAGCCGGAACAAACTTTGCAATTGTGGAGTTTAGTGATGGGGTATTGCCGTCGTAAGCGCAAAGTGGATCTCGGGTGACACGTGTGCATGGCCTACGGATAAAGGGACCAAAAAACTGCAGGACCTCGTGATATCTGGATGTACACCAAAATCCACCTGGAAGTGTAGACCGGTGTCATGGTTTGGTATGTGCTATATTTATGATACAAACAGCTCGAAAATGTTACATGTACTTTCTTGTGTTTCTTCTTCTCTCTCTCTTTTCTTTTCTTTTTCTTTTGCAGCATCCTACAGCCAGGCAAGAAGAAATCTTGCATTAGCAGAAGACATATCGGACATCGCGAGTGACCGAGAACTTGGCAGAGGGAAATGAAAAATTAAAGTGAAGAAGTTCACGTCAGAGGACTCATTTAGTGAAGCGAGCATATCAAGTGATGACCTTCTTGAGCTGCCAACGCCTCCACAACCGCCACCTCCTCCACCACACCCTTTAGACCCACAAAGAGAGTTTTTCGAGAAGGGGGACTGCTGATTGATAGCATGACCATTGGAATAGAGAAGAAGTAATTACAATGTGTTGCTTCCACTACTTGAGTCAAGGCACATTGTCTAATCAGCATAGCTTGGAATTTCGGGCCGCGGAACTCATGATCACAATCATCTGATAAAGTGTGAGCACCCATGCGTGCTATGAACTTGCGTGAAGGTGGCTATGGTGTATCACTGAGCTGAATTATGTCGCATATTACCACACTCATTGGATAACGCCACACTTGGGTTAGCCTGCCAGTCTCTGGCTAGCTACAGGTTTGATGTCATTTTCTGATATGATCATGATTGAGCTCAGAGATATGCCATGTTGACCTTCACATGACCGCGCAGGATGTGGCTGAGCTCAGGCCTTATCAGATGATTGTGATGTGAGTTTAACAGCCTCGAATGCGGGGCATTGCTAATAAGTGATTGCCTGCGTTTTCTTTGTAAGTCGCGGGGAAAAGACACTTGAGAAAACACAAACCAGCACAAAATCATACTATGGGAAGAGGCTGAGGCAGTCATCGACACGAGGAAAGGATACATCTGGGTCTCATCATGCACAAAGTGGTAAATGCTTAAGAACTACTTAATGGTCTTATTTGACCGCTCAAGACTGTGGGCCTGCTTTGGAATGAAACGTTTTTGTACATTGTACAATCTGAGATTACTGTTTCTAGGTTGCCATGGTGCAAAATGCACTCAAATCTGTGAAGAAAAAACTTTTAGAAACGCCATGACTTGAAAACCCGAGACGAGGTAGGGACGGAGTTTGTGTTTGTCTGTTATCGTCCCTACCTCGTCTGGGGTTTTCAAGTCATGGATCGTCACCACCAGCTCGCTCTTTTTCCACGGGTTCCAATCCCACACATCCTTTACAATGTATTTATTGCAAGTTCAATGTTGTAGTGCGCTAAATATATTGCAGTACAATTAGCACTTCTCATTTAGATCGATTTAGTCTAGATAAGCATTGATAAGCACTTTGTGTCAGTTTCTCAGCAGCTGAATTGCATGGCAGGCTTGGTAAAGAGTCCGTTTTCTGCTTTTCTTTTTTACAGCCATGGTGTGGAATCCATGTCAACCGGTATCCATGTCCATTCAGAAACGATCACATGAGGCTCAACATGCAGTTGGTCTGGGTGAGTATATGCTGCATTTTTGTGTTAGGAACAATTCATTTAAATGACAAATTCCAATGCCATCAAAATCGGCTCTTCATTATTGAGGTGCCACTTCACGCTCTGACGTAGCGATGAACACTGCGATGAACACTCCTGTGCCACCAGGTGACGACATGCCTCCCAGATGTTAGCAGTATTTCTTTTGCGAAATACAATATAGAATTTGAAGCAAGTTTGTAGTAATGAAAAAAATGTGTTGCATTATGTGTACTTGGTGTGGCACATTTGCTGAAACTGTGCTGCATGTGTCTTCTCTTGTTTCAGAGATAAGCTGTACAGTGCAAGTAGAGTGGTGTGCCACTACTTGTTTTTTCACGCTGTAGTCCTATACAAAATGCTAGGCCGAACATCTGCTTGTAAATCTGTACCCAACTGTTACAGATTCTATCAGTGTTTTATTCTTTTACAGATACTTTTTTGCCACTGCATAGTGCTACAGTCCAAGTTCCTGAGTTGTATGGTTCAGGTGATTGGATCAAGGAAATTCTACATTTCGTAGCACCATGTACGAATGTGTACCCAACCTTGACGGATAGCTTTATTTCTTTACAGAGTGCTCCCGGCAACTGCCTAATGTTCCTACATCTCGAATTCCTCAATCTCAGTGCTCCAATGGTTCAGGTGAGTCGCTTAATTGATGGTTTCATCGCATTTATGGGCAGGACGCTACTTGGGGCTCATATGTTTATATGATAGAAATGTCAAATAATGGTGGGCGTGTTTTTAAGCATCACATGTGAAAGCTCACTTGTGTGAAAGTTGACTATGTGTGCCCAGGGAACAGAACACACTACGTTGACGCACTAGATCAAAAAACTATATTGTTACACCTTTGCCTTGTCGTATCGTCCCATATTCAGTATGCATTGGGTTTACAGTGTAGCTTCTTATATTTTGGATCAGCACGCACACATCTGTTGTAGCTAGGATTATGTAGCTTGCTTACGTTCAGAGATAAATGCTGCTGCCCTTCTTTTCTAGGTCCTGAAGGAACATTCATTGCAAGAGAAGAGACACGGAGACCCCTTTTGAGCAATGCAGTGACAATGTCAGGCTCAACAGGTAAGGTAAAATTTCTGATTCTGTATTGCCTTTTACCTGTAGTTCCGTACTAATGGAAAGTAAACTAGAGCTGGATTGTTTTTGGATTAACGCATTTTTGGAAATATGATTTCGGAGAGTTTGGGTCGATTCACACGATGCAACTTCAGTTGCGCGCAACCAGGTTGCGCCACCAAGTTGCACCGTGTGAACGGCGAGGGTCTGGTTGCACAACCCGAGTAGGAGTAGTTGCAGAGCCGATCGCTTCACGAGCGATTTCTCCTGCAACTCTAGCTCCTACCTGTCTTATCACACGGCTCCGGCTTGCAAGCGCGACCAGTCAGGAAGACTTCCATGTGTCAGTTATTGCAGCGGCAGTACGCGAGACGATGAAATTATCACTGACCAGTGGATATTATACAAAGTTATCAAACTCGCAACGGATTGAAGTCGTAACGAGCGGAAATCGCAGTGGGATTGGACGAAAATGATGACAATGACGTTTTTTCGCGCCATCTGGCGAGCTCAGTGACAACTACGGCATTCAGAGGTGCTCGCCGTATGAAAGGGACCCTTTTAGAGCAACTTCGATTGCGTGCAACTGTAGCAGGAACCGAGTTGCAGCAAAAGGTTGCATCGTGTGAACCGACCCTTTGTTCACTGGTGAACTAGCCTCCACAGGTTCAACTCCCATGCTGCCCCAATAACAGGTTGCTATCGTTAAGATAACTGGGCCACCTCGGCCACACTTCAATGTGCTTAAAGAAATAGAATGTGGCCAATATTAGGTTTTTCAAAGTGTGTTATGCAATTGGTCAGCATGATTTTACTTGGCTTGCAGAGAGCGAAAAGAAGCTTTTCAGGCTACTTCACACGATCAAGCTCACGCTAGAGGAGTACTCGGAACAGATAGATTTCCTTGTGTCCAAGGCACATAGTGAAACGTTCAACAGTGATGAAGACGAAATCCTTCAGGAACCCTTTGGTACTGTAGAAGCGCTCCAGTCACTTGATGAAAATCTGAAGTCATTTCAGAATGCAAGGGAGAAGCTGGTATGTTGAGGCCCTTTAATCATAGTGTCATCATAATTTTGTTTGTGTGCCATTTCAAATACCATATTTTCTCGATTCTTAGGACCCCACGAATCTATGGATCCGCCTCACTTTTTGCCCCACAATTAAAAAGAAGTTTTGACACGAAACTATAAGGACCTTTGTCCATAGCTTCACGTGAGCAGCGCAACACTCGCGTCTGGTTCTCAGCGCCAAGGTGTCCCGTGACACTCAGTCAGCCTTCCTCCTCGCCTCCTTTCTCCTTGACGTCAACCCCGCACTCTGCAGTTTCCTTTTGGTTTTTGGACTTGCCTGGTGCTCGCTGGCCTTGCGCCATAATGATGATTTCCGGACGTACCCTGCACAGTTTAAGCGTAAAGTTATACAAGGCGAATCTCCGGGAAGAATGTGAAGTGTGGAATCGGAATGGCGTTCGTGAGCAAACGCCAGCTGGGGAGATACGAAAAGCGTTTCGGGTGGCCATCGCACAATGTGTTTCAGAAGGCCAGAGATGGTTGAAAAATCGTTTAAAAAATGCTGCATCAGCATCGCATTGGATGGCACAGAAGACTATGTGTTGTGGCGGGCAATCTTGCGGGGGACTCTAACCCCGATTCACTCATGTCAGCTGATGGTGGTGATTAGCACTAAAGTTGTAGCAAAATGAGGTGATGATTTCCACTTTTTTTTGACATTTCTATGTCTTGTAATCCTTATATTCGAATGCAAGGACCCTCCCACACTTTGGCCTGCTTTGTTTAAAAAAAAAAAGGTACTTAAAATCGAGTAAATTTAATGCAGGAACACTGAGATATTATATGCACTCATATATATGATGACAAACAGTCTTTCAAAGGAGATGAAGTCTGTGTCACGGAAGAGGTGCCCACATACGCGGATAACATTCAGTTTGCCCATTAGTATACACTAGTAGTTCAAAGGATATTTTTTAAGCTTTAATATTATTTGCAGTAATAATTTAAGGGCACCATAACAAAAATATTTTAAGAGTGCAGTGCACTGTACAGTAGGCTGTTAATAGTTGCAGACAAGGCATATATAGATGTAGTGACGGAACACATTCACTTGCATGGCGCATGGTGTAAAATATGTAGAAAAAACTACGGATGCATTCAGAAACTTTGCTTGTGTCCTATACACTTGTATGTAGCATTCCAGAGAAGCCAATAAGTGCAATTTGCATAATCCCCCTGAGAAATGTGTGTATTGTCATCAAGCAAGATAACTACCTATGGAGGTAGCCTCTTTTACACAAACTCTATGGAGAAATGTTACTGTTCAGAAAATTTTATTAACAGGTATTCTATTTACATCACCTAAAGGTGGCCACTCTTTAACACACAAAACCCAAACCCCCCAAAACAAGGAAAAAACATTCTATTTATGTAGTCACACACACAATTGTCCCACTACAGTTTTGTTTTTTGTGATAGCTCCTAAGAATCATGATTAAAACCCTATGACGAAGAGAAAATGAGTGGCATGAACAAGTTTATCCTGGTTGAAATGGGAAACGGCCAGCTTTCCTACAGTAGCAGGGTTCCTTTTGTAGCACTCGTAATTTCCCTCCTCTGACTTGCACTAGAGGCTGCCACTCCCACTCTTTCCCAAAGTTTATTTCATCCATAACTCGGAAGCGGTTATGTAAAAATTGCTTAAAGTGCTGGGTGACAATATTCACTATGTAGCTGATGGATACAAAACGGCGATTTTGCCTGGTGTCACGACATCGCACTTGCCATAGAGCTTCCTCGTTTAGCGCGGTAAGAAGCACTCTTAGTCTCTTTCTTGGTGTGGTCCAATCCCGAGAAGAAAAACCAGCAGGGAGCTGAAGATTATAGGTGTTGGACATCCGTGACCACGTTGCACGGGCCACTGAGCACTCCCGAGACACATGTTGGACAGTTTCCGTACTCAGGCAATGAACACATTCATCTGTATGTGTGATGCCAAACCGTGTGAGTCGGTCTCGTGTGGGTAGGACTTCCCAAGCCGCCTTCCACCTTAAGTCTTGTACTTTACCTGGCAACCACGATGCTGACACTGCCCTCCAGTTATGCTGCCGTCGTGCTTCTTCTATCGCCTCCTCATTGGAAATTCTTTCTCCTAGCTCTGTAGCCGTCGTTTTGAAAATGTCTATATTCGGGTCCAGGGCTTTTATTTTCTTGTAATGTTGCACAAGCAAAGCGTAGTGTTGGGTCGGTGTCTCTGTCTTGCTGGACTTCTTCCATGTTTCAGCTTGGAGGACGAACCTCCCCAACGGTCCCAGCAAATATCGTGCTATAGCTGCACGTGGTCCCTCAGCCTCGAGAGTTTGGAGCAGGCTTTTTAGTGCCAACGTACGAGCGTTGGTACCTAAGTGTGGGAGACCTTTTCCTCCTGACTTCGGGGAACAATGTAGGAAACGCCGTGCTACTAGCTCTGTAGAGTAATCCCAGAAGAAACCGAAGACCAGAGAGTGAAAAGTTCTCACTATGTTGTTAGACGGCACGCATACCCGTGCCATATGCCAGCATCTTGAAAAAACAGCCGTTTTTATGAAATAGGCTTTTTCGTTGAACGAGAAAGAAAACTTTTTTGTTTCTTGGATACATTCTCTAATGTGACGAAGCTTGTCCAACCAGTTTTCTTTTGCCAAACCATCTCTGTTGAAGATGATGCCCAATATCGTTATCGTCTCACACCTCTATATGGGAAGTTCTCTTGCATCAAAGTTTCCAAATGAGAGTAGCTTGCACTTCCTCATATTTAGTCCTGCACCTGTGAAACTGGCGAAAAGCTCAAAAAGGTGAAGAACCACGAACACTGAGTCTGCATCTAACACGAAGATGGTGATGTCATCTGCGTATACCGCGGTCTTCCACACTATTTGGCCAGGGACCGGTAGTCCTCGCACAGATACAGGGTTATTTAGCATTCTAATGTAGGGGTCGAGGGCAATCACAAAAAGAAGGGGGGACAGGGGACAACCCTGTCGTACCCCTCTCCCTATGTTGAAGGTTCCTCCGATGTGTGTCATAAAAAGAAGTGCTGCTCGTTGACTTGTGTATGCTGTTTGGATGCATTGTACGAAGCTCGATGGAAAATTGTACATCTGAAGTAGGTCGAAAAGATAGGTATGTGTTACCTTATCGAACGCTTGTTTCTGATCTAAGGAGAGGACTGCTCCTCTTCCTGTTCGATCTTTGGAGAAAGGTAGCAAATCTCGGACTCCCGACAAAGTGATGTATATGCTTCTGCCTTCTACACTGCACGTCTGGGATTCTTGTATTATGCTGGGCAAGACTTTCCGTAACCTGCTTGTTAACAGTCCCATGATAATTTTATAGTCACTGTTGAGAAGAGATATTGGCCTCCAAGTCGACGGGCCTTCTATGACTGAGTTTCTTTTCGGAATGTATACAACATAGCTGGTGTTGAAGTGTTCTTCCCAAGCATTTTTCTCAAACATGTCTCGAAACATTGTGGTGAGAAAGATTCGTAGTTTTGGCCAGAATACTTTGTAGAAAAGGTTTGGCAGACCGTCCGGCCCTGGGGACGATCCTGACCGCATGTTTTTGATCACCACCTCCAGTTCCTCATCGTTTATCGGGCTTTCGAGCGCTTCTTTACTTTCTTGCGAAAGGTGAGGTACTAAGTCTGCTACATAGTCTGGAATATTTGTTACTGACTTTGCTGAAAATCGCTCCTCTGCATGTCGGAGGAAGCCTTCTTGATCTGCCTGTGTTATATCCCGTACTGCGTTTCATCATGCTGACTTGTCGGGTCCTGCCACCTTGTATGGCTAAAGTATCGGAGCATTTCTGCGCCACCTACATGTTGCGATCTGGCATATTCGAGCTTGGCTGTCATTGTGGATGTTCGGAGCACTTCGAAGTATTGTGCCTTCATCTGCTTCAAAGCCGCCTGTGCTAAAGCACATTGAATGCCTCCTCTTCGGACTATTCGAATTTTCATTGCGATGTCACGTAGCTCTTTTGTGCGTTGTTTTGCCTTAGCCTTCCCAAGCTCGATGAAAAGCTCTTGCAGTTCATCTTTTATGCTTTTCCAATTCGTTAACGACGGAGGTGTTCCTATAAGGCGTTTAGTTAAAAAGTCATTTACTGTGGCCACCACTTCCTGGTCACATAATAAAGCGTGCGAGAGCCTCCATGGTTTCCTTTCCGAGGCCCTTCCACTTGGTATATTAAAGGTTGTTACAACGGCTCTGTGGTCGGATACATACGTCCCAGTGATCGAGGTCTCGAAGACTTCACAGTCTCACGCACAACTTGCTACCTCTTCAGTTGCATATATACGGTCTAACCGAGAACTGCTGGTTCCACGAGACCATGTGCTCACAAAGCTATTGTCTTTGATTTTCCGCCAGATGTCTTTCAATGTAAATTGATCAATGATGCGAACTAGCTCTCGACTGTTCCAAATCGGGCGGCCTTGACCTTGCCCCGCAACGTCTAAAGTGCTATCTGTCACGCAGTTGAAATCACCTGCCAAAATGAAATCTTGGTGATCTAGCACAAACCCATCGAGATCCGCAAAAAAAGCATTGGTATGTGCTGACTGAGCTGGAGCATAAATGTTCAAAATTCGCAACTTTCTCCCGGCACATCTGATATCTACAGCGATAATCCGGCCGCCAGTATCAGGAACAGCAAATGCTTGAGACTGGAGAGACCTGGTTAAGATGACAACTGCTACGCCCGTACACCGACTGGACGCCAAACTAAAGAAACAATTCACTCTAAAACGTTCCTTAAAAGTCTCTACCTGATGCACACTGAAAAAGTTTGTCTCCTGTAAAAGCAAGATGACTAGACGTACACTCCGCGCAAAACCCATCACTTCAGTTTGTTTTTCAAGGTTGCTAAAACCTTGAACATTCAGCGTTCCGATTCGTAAAAACATTACGATAAAGGAGAGTAAAGGCACACTACACACGGTTCAAGATTAATCACTTTGCATGTCTTGTGAACTATCTGACGACACACTAGACAAGTCTTCACTTAAGACATTATCTGAGATCACCACAATCTTTTTTGCTGCATGTGTCACTTCGATGTCTTGGGTTGAATCTGATGATGTTGATGTATGCTGTCGCTTTTTCACCAGTCCTGCGTCTGGACTGAACTTTGCTGCTGTTGATGCGGGATTTCTAGGCGCTGTGGGTGCGGGAATTGCAGAAATGTATCGTCTTGCCATTGGAGTTGATTGCACTTCAGCTTTGGCTATCGGCGTTAGATGTACTTCGTTGTTTTGATTTGCGTCAGAGTCATCTTTGTCGGGAGATTCCGTTGACGAAGTCTCTGTGGTGTCTGATATTTCATGCCCTTTAGTTGTATCTTGCATTGTTCTTGCCTCTGAAGCTGGGGCCAAATTAAAATCGTGGACTGATGCTGTGGCCTCTGAAGCGTCTGGCATCTCATCCATGTCTTCCAAAGAAAGCTCCTGCGCACAACTTGTGCCATTTCCTGTCACATGGCTTTGTTCTTTTTCCGATAAAGGAAGCCGCGGAAAAGCCTCCTCCGTTACTTCTATCCTGTGTTGTTCATCCGAAGTTGTGCCATCCCGTTCCTCGTCTCGCATTTCTCCCATCGTGGCTGGTTGTCTGACAACATCCGACAGAAGCCGTCTCTTGCGGAAACAATCCGCCGACGCGTGCCTTCCGCCACAGCGCTTGCACGCCGATGCGCACTCTGATGTTTCATGGCCATATGTAGAACAGCGATTGCAAAAGGGTACCGTGCACCCTGCACGCATATGACCTTCGCGTTTGCATCGGCTACACACCCTGCGAATGCCGAAGTAGTCGCAGGTAACTCTGTGACCTAGTACTCTCAGAAAGTTTGAGACTTGACTTAGACTTGACTGAGAATGTTTGACCTCCATTTCTATCTCCACTATGCGGTTTCCATTCCGCACTGTAGACCGGTCTCCTGAGAAACCCCACTCGATTTTCTTCACTTTTCCATGAGGTGCCAGCGCCCTCATTAAATACTCATCAGGTATAAAGACAGGTATGTGCATGCATGTTACCCGAGTGACTTGAGCCCCCAACGACTCCAGAGTGGAAGGTACTCCGGCTATGTCGATGACACCTTGAGAAAGTAGTTTCTCCATGGCGTCGAGACGAGGAACTGAGATTTGGAACTCTGTTCCGACCACGTGTTGAACGCTAAAAACGCCTTCTACACTCACCACTTCAGCCACACCATTGATGACGTCTACCAGGGAGGCGTCCTGTGGGGCGTTAGCGGTGCAGACCAGTGCCTTCGTGGGGATGAACCGCGAAGTCATCTTTACCCTGGCAACTTGCTCCTGCAATGACCGGGGCTTCCAATTGAGCAGAAATGACCTTGAACAAACGAACTTTGACCTTAGCCAAAAGGCCGAGAAGCGATCGAGCGAGAAGCGATCGAGAAGCGATCTGAACAGCTCGTAACTGAAAAGGTTTTATTCACAGTGATTACTTAAGTGTCACACATGAAAATCAATCGCCGACTATATACACGAGGGTGGCATGCCTATGCCTTGAAAATGACCTTTCCCCTTGTGTTCCATTCCCTTTCTCGGTGCACGTTTGCAAGCACTGAAGTTATGCCATTCTTGCTAGAAAGTTGTTAACAGTTTCACCCGGGAGTTAGCAACCTCGACTATGTTGACACAAGTCCACGCAGACGAAAATGCTGTCTCACCCGTCATCAGCAACTGTCTTTCGAGGAACTGTTTCACCTCACTTCCAACACAGTCGACCAACATCATCACGGAGCACCACTGCCTGGACTGTATGGTATCCCTGCATCGGGCCTTCCAAAGAGCTTGTTCTGCAATGGCTGTGAGCAGAACCCGAAGCTTGCCTTCTGTTGGACCGTACGATCTTGTCTGGAGCCCAGCAGGGAGCCGCAAGCGATATTTTCGAGATAGTATTGACCATACTCTGCGGGCCACAGGGCATTCACGGAAAACATGTAACTTCGTCAGAGAGTGTATTGGCATCAAATGGAAGGCCGGCCACAGGGGCAGGCTTCCTGCAGCATCTCAAATAGACTCGAACAACATTCTGAATACCATACATGTAACTACGTCATGGAATGTTAGTGCGGCGACTGCCGCGAACGGTGTGTTGCAGTCTGCCCACGGCCAGATATCATCAGTGCTAGCTATTCAACTTTGCCGGTGTGGTGGAAGCTTAACAATAAAAGTGTCCGCCTCTCACGCCACTTAGCGATACGCAATGAAGACGACGTTCCACTTTTGAGGACTGAAATAAATGTTGATCATTGTGCACCCTTAAAAATGAACTTCACTGGACAGCACCATCCTACGCTCTTAAAAATGAACTTCACCACATAGCACGCTCCTAGTCAACCATCATTCCGAATGACGTCGTTGTCTCCCCTGATTTGTTGAAAACGGGGGGCACACTTATGGAGAAATGCTAATTGTCACAAAAAGGCGTACGCCCTGCTCTTTCCGCAAATCAAGAATGATGCCGAGAAGCAACTGTGGCTGTGAGCCGCGTACAGACGTGGACAGATGGAGAGAGGACATCAGGAAGGAGTGGCGGACAGGGGGGTTAGTATGCGTCCTGGGCCGACTTCAGGGGCAACTGTGCCGACATACGTCTGGAAAGTCTTCGGAAAACCCAGGGAAAATCTCAGACAGCACAGCCGGTGGTAGGATTCAAACTCACCACCTCCCAGTCAGCACGACATCAAAGAGCGAGACGTCTTAGGGCCAGTTCTCACTTGGCGACGCAAGACGCGGCGTCGTGAGCGGGCGGCGGAAGTAGAGGCGCATTTCCGCCGCCCCGTCAGAGTGCACGGTTTTCATGTTCCCACCACAGCGGCATTCCGTCGCCCAAAGCATACGAAAACTCAAGAGGCGTGGCCTTTCTCTGTCACCTAATTGGTCGCCAGTTGTCGTTCTCGGCAGCTATCGCCGACGTCGTGAAAGAAGGTCGGCATGGCACGTTTTTTTTACATGCGACTAGCAGCAGAGTTATTCCGCTCTCCGATTGGCTCACTGTGCGCAGGCGTGGTAGGACATTTCGAGCAGACGACTGCCTCGCTCCCGTTTTCTTCTGTAACTGTGACGGACTCGTGGAGACGTGGACGCTACTTGAACTTGGAATTATAAATTGCTGACGCGCTCGTTTTGTGAAGGCATTACCAACCGGTTCGCTTCTTCGGTCTGTAAGGACTGTGTTTTCTCTAGCGCTCGTTCTTAATGCTGCGACGTCTCTTATGAAAAACAATAACATGCAGGCCTATTTGTTTTTGCTTTAGTATATTTAAAGAGATTGAAACATTTGTTTTACTGAAAAACAAGCTTTCAGATGGAGTCTCTCCTTCATCAGGCACTTCTTCATCCTTCTTCCTCGCACCTGATGAACGATGAACTCCGCCCTTAAGCTTGTTTTTCAGTAAAATAAATGTTACTTACTTACTTACTTACCTTACTCACTTGCAAGTGCTAGACTTCTCCCATTTTTTGGCTGTTAGTTTGCTTTTGCTTTGTAAGAATCGCCTGCTTATCGATTAACAAGACGACGCCGGGCAAAGTTCACAACAATGAAACTCTAACGTGACATTTTTCAAGTCAAGTGCGAAGATTTTTAGGAAGTGTATAAGCTTTATCATCACAAGTTGTAGTATTATTGGAAGTTTTGTACACTTTCAAGATAAACCTTAGCAAGTACGAACTAAGGAAGGGCGTAGAGAGTGGAATATATATTAACGTGGTTTGCTCACATTTTAGCTAAACAACCCGTTGTTAGGAAAATTCAAGTAAGCTTACACAGCCTCGCTCAGAGTGATGCGATGTACAACACATACCTCCACCCAGAACTGGCCACGTCTACCCACGTCTCTCTGCGCCACCGTAGCTCTCACCGTAGCTCTCCAGCTTCCGTAAGACGGCCCGTACCTCGTCCACGCCCGCCAAGGCAACACTGTGACCATCCAACTGCCGAACCGCCGAGTTCGAACCCATCGACAGGGTGAAGTCGGCCTTCCTCCTGCCGGACGCCCCGGCTCCTGCGTCACGCATGCCCCTGCCAAAACCTTCAGCACCTTCACCTGCAGCACCTTCGCCGAGAAGGGTCCGGTGGGCGTCCGCCCCGCCTTCGGTGCGACTCGTGCCGTCGCGACATTAGGTCCAGGGGGGGGGGGGGGGCGCTTGTAGCGGCACTGTGCGTTAGCCGACGATGAAGATTTCACCAGGCCCGTGTTGCCCGCGCCCACGCTCTTCTGCACCAGCCACCCAGTCATTCTCATTCTTTTTTCCAGCTGTTCGCCAGTAAACAGCCTACACTGTAAACTGAAGAACACCCTTATGGGTGTAAATGACTTGTCCTTTAACTCACACCGCTTTTTACACCGTATGGTCTGAAACACACTATTTAGAGGGTGCATTCTGTGTAAAACACCATTTGAGAGGGTGCTTTTCCTCGAAACCGCCGTCTTTTGCACCCTTTATACACCCTTGTTTGAGGGTGTTTAACAATCTTACACCCTCCTAAAAGGGTGTTTAAAGGGTGCAAAAGAAGGTATTTCCAAGGAGAAGCACCCTTTCAAGGGGTGTTTTACACAGAATACACACTATAAAAGGGGTGTCCCAGACCATATGGCGTAAAAAGTGGTGTGAGTTATTGGACAAGCCATTTACACCCATATGGGTGTTTTTCAGTTTACAGTGTAGCCCCGCCTTACCCCTTCTGTCTCCTTCACTCTCGGCCTAACACTATAAAACGCTGCGGAGTGTAGTTTTCAACTGCTAAATAATGTGTCCGAATAATCCTTCAGCGGACTTCGTATCATATGCGCTATAACAGCACAGCCTACCGTACTGCATTTTTTTTCTGGCTTTGTAACTTTCTAGACGAGTGATGATGGCTGGCGATGGCCGTATTTCTCAAGGGATATTTTTTACGCTGCAGCGCCTTGTTCCAGTCTCCCTCAATTCACAATGACGAAGGAGAGCATAACTACGCACGAAGATGCTGCAATCGAGAGCTCTGTTGAACGTGGCCAATCGGGCGGCTCGTAAATGTTATTGCAAAATGCTGCAAAATGAATGGACAAGTGTCAATTTGCAAAACACCTTTATTTCGCAGCGCCAAAGAAACGTCATCACTCCCAATGACAGAGTCCCTTGCATTCCGGTTGGTTACTGCAAAAACACAAGACAAAATTGCTACAAAATAAATAGTGTAGTGTAGCTTTAGAAAACGGTTTAAAGCATAGATTGAGAAGTAACGGGTCAAAAAGAACTCGTTACAAGTTAGGTATCCGTGTTCAAAATCTAACTAAGTACATAACGAAGTTCTTCAGCCTGAAATGTAGCTCGCAGTTACTGAGTTACCTAAAAAAAAAGGAGTTACTTCCAAGTTACTTGGGATACAAAACAGCATTACGCAGGTGCAGCGCGTGAGCAGTTGAGTTAGACCTTGAGCTGCCTACGGACGAGTGCAACACGCTTAGATCGTTTTCGTTTGTGCGCAACAATAGACCTCTCTCTGTTTGTAAACAAATGACGTCATAGTGTTCGGCAGCGCCACAAATTTGGTAGAATTGAACTACACTCGAAGCTAGAGGTGAACAAAGTCGCGCCCGAAAGCCACCGTCTTGAGGGGATTACAATATGGTCCCTTAAAGGGACGTGACCCTCGGTCCTGCTTTTCTTTCAGTGGGAGGCAGGGAACAAGTGCCCGTTCGTGGAACCCAGCCCGCCCCCTCCGATTTGTTTCGGTTTCAGTCTGTCTACCAATGTCATGATGACGTTTCTCTGGTTGAGGTCTATTCGAACGCTTTGCATCTTACTCCCTGTGGGCGCACAGTGGTTCAGCTTAATTTCAATGGCAGTTGTTTTTACTTCCTGAATAAAATACTGTCATTGATTGAATATCACGTTTTATGGCAAAAAATATGGCAATGAAGGAACCGGAGAGGAAACAAGAAAATATTTGGACGTCAGCGAAAAGCGAGTTAAAAGTAACTTGGCACTTAAGTTACTTTGGAAAAGTTACGTGAAAAAGGAACCAGTTCCTCTGAAAGTTACCATGGCGCAAAAGTACCGAGTTAAGGTACAAGTTACCAAAGGAAGGAACTTAGTTACAGTAACGAGTTACCTCGAACTCTGGTTTAAAGTGGCACTACGGACTAAATATCGTGTTATCAGAATCCTACAAAATTTATGTTACTGAAATCTTCTTGTCGCACTTTACATTCCCGCAAAATATTTTGGCTCTATATGACGCGAAAACTAGAGAAAATTAATTTTTATTTCTGAGAACTGTGGCATCACGTCCCGGCGTCCCGCGCCCGGCTCTCATCTGGCAACGTTGTTGCCCTTCGCGGCTTCCGGAGGGGGGGGGCTAACTTTTTGCACTGCGTGAGCGGAGCCCCACGTGACATATCATCCAACCGCTCTGCCCTTAGAGGAAACACAAAGGAAGGAGAGAAGACATCTCTCGCATTTTTCCCTCTTTCCATCAGTGGCACGTGACTTCTCCACCACGTGACCCTACCCAGACCCTACCCACGTGACCCTACGAGTGTCCTCTCCAAAACTTGACATCATTGCAATTTGTGGGCTTATGATGACCTCATTCGGTCGTCGCGTCATCGAAACTTGTGGAGGCTCAGCAGGTCTTCAAACATTGACAGAAATGCACAGTTTTCGTGAACAGCCTTGAACTTTTGCGTATGAAATGCTTGAGGCATCTTCTTTTCATCGACTGAATAACATAAACGCTGTTTTCTGAGTCCGGAGTGACACTTTGAAGAGTTAGGACGTATGCTGAAGAAGTTCCCACACTTCTGCGCAACTTGTGTAGGATAAATGTAAATGAGTGTTATTTTTATGACGTCATCTTGTATTCAAAATTTTCTTGAAAGGGGCAATAAACGCGCAGAAAGTCTATACTCCTAATACAGGAAGTCATATAAACGTGACGTCACGGGAGGTATTCTATGGTAGGAAGGCGGGAAAAGTGTTTAGAGAGCCAATAGTGATGGACCTAGGCCCTCTATCTCTCCTGAAATCTAGGCTTGACGGCGAAGTCCTTCTAGAGCTTGTATCTCAGCAACATGTAGAACAATAATGTTTTACACTCGTTATGGCTTTAATGGAAGATGGCTGGCATGTATCGCAATGCACGCATAATATGATAATATGGATATCTAGAGGCAGCGCACTAGACGGATACAAAAAGCACTAGATAGGACAACTGGTTAATATGAATAAGTATAGCGTAATGAGCACAATATAATGAATGCAATGGTGCACATTAGTGAGACCGTTGCGGTCCCTTTGAATGCTGCAGACCGACACTTGGCGCAAAGACACACGCTTCTGGGTAGTTGATTGATTCATTTCCACTGCGTATGAACAGCGTGGTGTACGTGCGTTTTAGGCACTCGTATTCCCCCAGTCTACAATGTTCCGTGAAACATACATTGTTCCCATTTTGGGATCGAAGTTTAGATAAGAGACGCATCATTGAACTGTCTCACATTTTGCTCACAGTATCACAGTACAGCAGACTGTTGCTGCGCGCCTTCAGTTTTCGTTTTATCCTGTTTTTATACTTCGTCGCTGATGTCCAGGGGTTACTTCTCAACCGACAGTGGTATCAATTCATGATTGTCTATGATCGAAGGTGGACCTTTCCGGCTGGCACCGGCAACGATGATTTATCTGTCTCAGATATGTGTGCAAGATTTCCGGGGCACCTTACAGGACCACAGGCGGTCAAAATTATCGGCAGCCTTGCCCCGCGGCACATATAGCATGTAGCCATATAAGTGCCGGGGGTCTCGCCTTACGTGTAAATTTATTTTCAATTGTTATTATCTGCCTCAGACCAATTGGAGTGCGTTGGAACACACACGCGAGGGAATGACGGCGATCAGGTGATATCAGTTCAACCACATCAGCTTCACACGTAGACGCTTATGGAATAATTATTAGCCTTTTCCAGGACAGCCAGTGTTACGTTCATGAAAGCTCATCTTAACCTATCTCATCTCTCACTGCGACGTGGTGGTAGTCGTCTTTGTATATTTCACATTTTTTTTTATCATAACGATATGTTCGGACGCTCTTTTAATTCTCGTCCATCTCTTCACCGCTGTACCATGAACAGAAGGTTCGCATTCCCTTTCGCACTACTAATACATGCTCTCGGTGATTTGTGCCCACAACTTCTTTTAAGTGGAACCACCTTCTCGGCTCTATTTCATCCATTACTGACCCTTCATTATTTAAGAAAGTTCTTTGTGATCATCTGAACGCCATATAACGATTGTTTTTGTCCAATCGTTCATTGTTTGTTTTGTGTCTCTGTATCCATCCACTTATATTTGAACTTAACTGTTACGCCCCTCCCCTCTCTAATGCTAATAAGCCCTGAGGGCATCATAACTAAATAAATAAATAGTGTACAGTTTTCTTCCATAATGCGTGATTGCGATGTTTTCCATTCCTGATGTTCTGTGTCCACATACATGTCGAATACCTGTGGCACAAGTGTTGCAATTTTTACTATGCGCTTACATATCGCGTATTTTTAATTGTCTTGTTCGAAGTAAGACATAGTTTAAAAATAACGACTCCAAGTACCTCATCTAATGGTAAGTAAAGACTTCTTCAGCCTTACACATATGCCTCCTTTTTACTTTTTTGACAGACAGTAGAAGACACATTGCATGCTGTCTGTTACAGCTTAGAAAGTAGTTCAAAGAAAAGGGTCCCTTTGCCATGTCGACCTCACCCCTCATCCACGTCGACATTGCAACCGTTTATAACTGTTGAGGTAAGCAACATACCTACCTCACTAATATAGCAATCTCGTTTTGCAATGTTTGTGCAATGCAATGTAACCTGGTTTCACACTTCATCCGTGCGGGTTTCGATACGTTACATTCCTAACCGCAGCCACGATGTAACGCGGATATATGTGCGGATACGCCGGAATAAACACTCCCGCACACACCTCTAGACAGCAGTGCAAGTAACCTTTATGAGCGCAAGCGGTGCTTTCTGCCTAAGTGCAACGAAACATAGTCTACCGCCACAAGTGGTCCATTCGCAAGGTTCACCTTTCTGGTATCCTGTCGTGGTAGCAACTTCAGGCATAGTTCTTAACAATGAACACTAGGGTACTTTTTTTTAAATTTATTTTTTCCGTTTCTATCTAAGGCAGTAGGCAGCACTATAATTAAGGTGCAGAAGTACAGTAAAGAGAAATGCACAAGAACCTAACACACAAAAGCCTACGCTACATAATCTCATACCCAGACAGTTTTTATAATAAGTACAAATATGACAAAGGATAATAGTGAAAAGAAAAATGATAAAATAAAAGCACTCAATACAGCTCACTAAGCAAACAAAAAATCATGGAAAATTTTAGCTTGAATGTTAAACTTAAATGGATTTAAACTTAGTTGGACTTGTTACCTCAAGCACAGATACTTATAATTTCCTGATACCCGCAAACTGTTTCTGCATAATGCTGTCCGCTACTGATATCGAGGCTTACCTTCTTCTCGGGTCCAGCGGCTAAGACACCGAGTCGCTGAAAAGGCAGAAATAGGCTCTCATAAGTTGAGAACTGACTCGACCATTGTCACAGCTACGTTCAGAAGCAGTGGAAACCAACTAGCAGGGCGTTGTTTTCAACCCAGGAAAGGCAACAGATACTTGGTGAATGACATTCAAATGTTTGCGTTGTTGTCGACATTACCTCTCCGATTCCAAAAATGCTGTCGCGAAGACTCTGGTCGACCTAGGAACGTAAAAACACAATGCGCAATATTAATTATCAGAACATACGTTGATTAAAGGTGAAAGATGAAAGTCACTGAAAAGTTTAGCCAGCTGTAGGGATCGAACCCACATCTTCTGGATTACCGGTCCAGGGCTCTACCAATTGAGCTAAGCTAACACGCCTCTCCAGCGACTTTCGGGGTGCGTCATCTGAAGGGACGACAAACCAACCACTCACTCTCACTCACCCTGCTTTCACTGAGGGCTGGTTGAGTGAGTGGCTGGTTTGTCGTCCCTTCAGATGACGCACCTCGAAAGTCGCTGGAGAGGCGTGTTAGCTTAGCTCAATTGGTAGAGCCCTGGACCGGTAATCCAGAAGATGTGGCTTCGATCCCTACAGCTGGCTAACCTTTTCAGTGACTTTCATCTTTCATCGTTGATTTCTTAGGCAATTTGAGGCTTTGTTTGTGTCTGTCCCTTCTATGTGTTCCAGCCTCAGAACATCAGTTTCTCTCTTATACGTTGATGGCTCACTTCGTCATTAGCTCCCGCCGAGATGTTCCGCACTCTCATTATAATCCTGAGGTGAGATTATTCAAAGCGATTTGGTAAGCCTCATAGAAAGCACAGCAAATAATTTCCAATATGTTCGAGCTACTTTGCGAAATTGAAGTTAACTTCTCAAAGTACAACAGCTATAGTTATTTTCGACAAAGTATACGACTATACGTGTGTTATTTCCAATGGATGTCTAAACCTCTGGGCGAGGCGTTTCATTGCCGCATGATCAGTTTAGAAGGTTATGGCTCCAGGAAACAGATTCAGAAATACTCTAGAAACAGAACTTGGACAACACAACACACTCAAGACCAAGCAGCCACGTCTGATTTGAGGAGAGTTTTACGGTGTGTTACGTTTAGAACACGTTAAAATATATTCATATATGTGTATATATATTATCAGTATCTTAATATATATTCTAATCGTTGGGAACTACTAGCAGGTTTTGAATTTGGCTACCATTTACCCTGCATGACGGAGGCGTCAATCCCCGATGAGACATTTTGAAAAAAACACCTTTTTTGAGGTATATTTTTGATAATATATTTCTGAACGTGTATTTTTCAACGGGGATTTTTGAGCGATTGTTTTTTTTTGCACGGATTCGTAACCGTATATTTTAGGTGATATATTTTCCATAGCATATTTTTCCACGATTGATTTTTGACGGGATCGAAGAGCAGTGGTTTACCCACAATTTCGTGCTTGAGGGGGGGGGGGGATCTGCAAAGGGGTGTTTTCCATGATTTTACGAAAAAAAATTTAGGGAGGGGAAGTTACGGGGGTGAAGGGGGGGGTCTGGATAAATCACTGTCGAAGAGTGTACAACCGTGGTTGGTGTAACCACACTCTCAAAAAGGGGGAAAAAAAAGGTTGTCTTTTTATGCCTTTTAGCGGGGTAATGGCTTGTCTCAAACGTTAGCCCATAAGTGTGTGAACTTTAATCGCTTTGCCAGAGTTGTACTGATCAACTCTGCACGTGGGTCCTAACTTTATCGACCTCTGTCAAATTTATACATTTGAAATATGCAAATGGATCGTCTGCAGGCATATGGCGTTTAAGTTGTGGACAGTGCGACTTCCTCGCAATATGCTCAAAATGTATGTTTTGTTGCTCTTGTCTCTCTTTTTTTTACGTTTTAAATATGATACATGCATACGAAATTCGTGATTTTCCCGCTAATTTCCATCTATATAGCGTAATTTCTCCGTAAAACTTCGGCTTACCGGTTGTTACCGATGATAAACAGAAAAATCAAGAAATCTTCTTCACCGGCCGATCACGAGCGCAAATACGCAAACAAAATTAACTGCGCCTAAAAAATGCAAACTTCGTACACAAGGTCGTGCAGATATGTCATGAATTAAGGAACACGCGTAATTGGCGGAGAACAGATTCTATTAATAGGCTGCGACATCGCAAATACTGAGGTCCTCTTGGCCTGACAAGCGACTTTGCAAGTGAGGGTTCGGAGATTTCCTCTTCGTAGTAACGGAAAATATGCCGCAACAAGTGACAACATTTCGCATTAAACTACAACCGTGTTTCTCACTCTAGTTTCTACTTAAATTACACCTCAAATACGACGATGCCGGCGCTTCCAAAAATTATCGCTGTTTCATGTAAGAGACTGAAGTACCTTGGGTGGTAAATTGGCTCAGTTACCGCCCTAAATATGTTGTCGACCGAAGGATGGCGCCGCAATCGAGGAAATAAACAGTCGCCCTTTCCGAAAGGAGGCGCTGCCTCCGGGGAATGTAAGAGAGCGGAGGTTACCACTTTTTCAACCATTTCGAAATGAAAGTTGTTGGTCTGAGTCTTGTGTTTGTGTTGTCGTTCTGTTCATACTTTCAGTAGATCAATCACGAATACTCACCACGAACCCGTAGTGGTAAAGGATAGCGCCCACCTAGAGATTAGACAGGAACTTCATTAACGTAATGACGCTTCATGTTTGCGCGCAAAATACCGCGGCTACTATGCTCACATTTGCCGGGAGAAAGCCCTAGCATACCAACCACTACGGAAATCAGCTCCATTCAAATGAACGACCTATGAACCAGGATCCGCGCGAACGGCTACCAGCTACACCATCTCGAAAGCTTAGTTCAACATCGTGCCAGAACTGAGTTTTCCTGTGTCCAAGAGAGCGAGAGAGAGAGAAATACATGATGATGATGATATGGGGATGACTTCCGCTCATTGAGCAGAATGCTACCTCAGTGCTATTGGGGAAAAATGAGAAGGTGGTGTCCAAAGCTCCATTCTGGGTTTGAAAAACTGCGCTCTAACAAACAAGCTTACTTTACTTTCTTTCATCATTAAAATCTTACTTTAGTCATCAGGTGTAGTCATTCCTGCTTGATTGTATTTTGTGATGAAATAAGGAAGTCACTGAAAAGGTTAGCCAGCTGTAGGATTCGAAGCAACATCTCAGCCTCAGAACATCAATTGCCATCATGTATTTTGTGTCTGTTCGCGATGTTGTCTAGCCCAGCAAATTCAGTCTGACTTCAGTGTCAACTAAAATTTCAGCGTGAGTTTCATGTATCAGCTCTGTTCAGTTCCTTTCCTTCAGTTCACGCAGTGAAATCGATGCTTTCGTGGCACCGCGAGAAGACGGGTTGGGACGCATTGGGACGGGGTAGAATTATGCTGGGTCGCAGAGTACCAGAGTTCGGGAAGCACTGACGTACGGAACATATAAGAACAGATCAGCAGACACCTTGGCTCGTTCACTTTTAGTTGTACAGTTATATAAAGTATCCAGCACTCACCTCAAATATCATACCTCCAAGATCCGACTGCCATTCCTAAGGTTGAATGGAAAGGAAGAAAAAAAAAATCAACAATACGTGGGGCGGATTCTTGGACGCAAACGAAGGAAACTAACAAGATGGCCATAAACAATTAAGGTAGAGCGTAAAAGAATTGTTGCAACCGGCGGACGGCATCTGCGATTACATCTGGCGCAGTACGTGTTCTGTACGTTCGCTGTCGAGGTGCTGTCAAGGTGTTCGGTCAAACAAGAACTCGTCTCGACTAAGAATTAATTTATTACTTATATCGTAGCATAATTTTCCTTAAATGTACCGGAGCCGAACACTCTTTGGGAGCAAAATGACAACAGCGCAACAGCGAGGACTGCATCACTGCGCCTCTGCACCATCCGCGTTAATTAACGTCTCCCGTGGCCGTCAATCAAACTGCACGCAACCGGCACGAGCCCCCCGATGCTACAGGCCGCATCAAAGAAGCAAGCAACGGGCTGTGACTCCATCAGGTAACACTGGGCCAGTCGGCAGCTTCAGTCAGCTTGAAATTATACAAACTATCCAGATCTAGCTTACAATACCTAAAGGGTGATGTACACCTTTTATTCTAACAGGTCCTTATCATACGCACGGAATGTTGATAAATTACCATTAAGAGACGTTCTAACAATCAAGCATCGTTCTTTGATGGCAAATTGAATGTCATTCCCAGCGAAAGGCATTCGTTCCCTGTCACACGGTGAAACCAAATGGCAATACATGCGAATGATATTTGACCAGAGAGGGTGAAGAGATGTGTGTGAGAGGGTGAAGAAGCACAGTGCCACCTCCGATGCCGAAGATGGGTTTTAACTTACGGAAGCAAATAAAAAATAAATGTATCGCGTGACTCTATCGGAACTGCCCTTATCTTGAGTTGCATTTTCTGTTTCCTTTTAATCTTTCTCCAGGACGCAAGTGGCGATAGTGTGCTCTTCCACCCTGTCACATTGGGGGCGAACGAAAGACGCGTCTCTGAAGATGCGCAATGAACCACATAAAGAAAAATGTGTTCCTTCACGAATTTTTTTGCGGACGATCTATCGAACGGATTTTTGTTCTGAAAACGCCGCCGGTATCAAGTGACCAAAGGGACCAGATGTAATCATTGGGACAACTTATTAGCTCTTATTGTTAAAAATTTAATTATTGAAAGTTATCTAAGACTTTGCCTTAGGAGTTTGCTAATGCCTCTATAAGGAGAGCCCTTCAACATATGCTATATTGCAATTGATTTCGTCTCGGAAAAAGTGATATATACATTTAAGAAAAATATGTTCGTATTTAGCTGGGACACGCTGTACATGTTTGTGACTGTGAGAAAATAGCACTGGCACACTGTGAGCGAGCAGATGTGCGCTGGTTCGCCGTGTGGAGAGCACTAAGGGCACCACATCAGATAGCTTTCTATGTGCTGTTAGCCAAATTGTGATGTAGGAATGTGTCTTACCTGCTGGTTTGAACGGGAGTAGTATGACTCTCTCAGCTGTTACGGATGCAAAATGATATAACTCAATGTTATGCTGAAACACGCACATTCCGTCGCGAACTCTCCGAAGGTATTCTTTCGTTTATGTGTGGAGGAACCCGCCTGCTCTACATTTCACATTAGATAGTATAAGGCCTGCTCCAACATATAGCGATATATTATACAGCCTTAGAAAATAGCCCAATATTTTCCTCCCCATAGTGCTCCAAATCGCTAAAAATTACTGCTTGCAGGAGGCGAGCTCATGTCAACTTTTTCAGCGCTAATATTAGCGCTGTATTCGTGTTGAACAATGAGGAGGACCCCCAGCGATGACATCAGGGAGGCCAACGGCCACAGGCCAGGGAGGCAGACATTCGTGAGGCCAACAACGGCAAGCCGGTTTACGCCAGCACCACTACCATCAGGGAAGTCGTCGAGTTGCTTTGAAAAAGCGTAGTATGATGACGATCATTAACTTTAGAAAGATACATCTCCCGTGGGATATCCTCCACTTGTACAACAATACTAAAGTAAGCTAAAGTAGAAGTACTGGAGAAATTCAAGAAGCAATAACCAGCCGATGAGGAGCGCCATCGCTAGCCTCCAAATACGGCGCTGGGAAGCGGTCTATATAACATGGTCGCTATAATCTAGTAGGTCGTGGTCTGGACTGTCCTTTAGAGTTGCGCCAATTAGCGGTTCCGCAAGGCAACGTCTGTTACTTGTGCCTTTTAATACCGTTGTGCGTGGTGTTGCTATGGCACCCATGGTTTGACATAGTTCACTCAGCATTGGGCAAAATGCAAATTAAATTGACTGGACCGTTAAAAATGCGACTATATACATTCCAGCCGGCCTGCGTGTCTCGTCTTTTTGCGTGTCCTGGCTTTCATCGACGTTTACTGGCTGTGGTGTGAATTAACTATAAATACTTTTGTGTAAAAAAGCCATTGCATACATCGTATCAGTTCGTACATGATAGCTAAGTTGCGCGTGCTACCGCCCCGTAACCAACTCCGAAGTTTCAAAACGAACACGCTCTACAATTCCTAATACTGTGTAACGGAGGTGTCTCATGCGTGCACACTACTTCGTGATGAGCATCATCTTTGGCTGCTCACGCAAAATACGTAACGCGCGACCCCCCGCCCAAATGTTCGGTACTTGCCGACAGAAAAGGTGAGAGCCCTAAGGCAAACACTTTTTTAGGACACGTCGCATTTGTATGATACTTAGTTGGCTGGGAGCGCGTTCTAACTTTACGGTTTTGGCTTGTACCAGTACACACTACACATAAAGCATCGCCACACTTAACCGTAACGCGGGAGCGCGTACACTGTATTGACGACAGCGCCGCCTGTATCGACGCTGTGTTCGGAACGACGCTGCATCCTTGAAGCTCAGCTCCGCCGATTTTCGACTGCGACAGAATGGAGCCATGCTTGGGCTGTGCGTTCGTTTCCGCACAGGGAGCATACGTGTGAAAAATTTTCACCCATTTGTTTGTAGTTTTTAAGAAAACAATTTTTTAAATTTCCATGGCACGGCGGTCCTGTGGTCGGCAAATCCTGACCAATCCCGGCTTCGTCCTGGCTTAGCCGCGCTCGTGGCTTGGCTAACGCCAAATCGTCGATGCGATGGCGGATATCTATGGGCGAAGGTGAATGTTTTGGGTGTGTTCCGTGACAATTGCTGTCGTTAATTGCCTCAAAGATAGTTTTGCCGGTCTTCTTTACAAGCCTTACAGGATGGCCTCGTTGTGGAACGACGGCCGTCGTGAGCGGACATTCTGTGCCCGCACTGTGCTTCATGCTACCAACAAGACCTAACACCTAACGTGTGACCTACACTTACGCATTTTCAATAGCTTTGGCAGCGCACTATGCGCGGACTTGCTGCGCGTGCAGAAAGCACCACCAAAGCTATTGAGAACGAGAACGTGCTCGAAGACGAAGTATTCCTTATAAGAAACATGATAAAACGGTGCGGTGGTCCCCGATAGCTCGTGACAGCTATTTCAGCACGATACAGGGGCCATGACGGAGTGTAAACACAAACTGGTTGCCAGGCAGAGCTGGCTACGTGTGGCTATCCAATCCGCGCAGTTCCAAGTATGACGTCACAAGTGGAACCGCCGCCCGGTAGTTTTTCCCAAATTTCTCACGAAGGAGTATGGAAATTTGGAAAGCAATGTGCGTTTATGAATGAAGTTGGGACCACGGTTCTGAATATCACAACGTCTTCATACTTTCGGAACAGCAGCGGAGCTGCACTTTGAACACAAGCGCCTCTAATCAGGGTCGCCAGATTTGGCTACTTCGCGAAATTGGCTACTTCCAGACATTCGGGACATGGAAATTTGTGCAATGGCGATTCGTTATTCTCCTGCTACTTGTGTGGATACTTCTTCTGACTACATTTGAGACTCCTGTGCACCTAAGTCGGTGGGAGGGGAGTAGATTTAATTGTTCACCATAGAATGCCAGAATAGGCAGAGTGCGTTCATTCCTGTTTCCCTTGACGATCGGCCTTCTCTCAGTCGGTACGGTGTTCTATGCGGGTGGCATCATCAGTACACACCAGCTCAGGACTTAAGCAGAGCACGACAGCCTACTTATCTACCAAGGCCCTGCAAACGTCCGAAATAGGGGGCCACGGTTGCTATTGCACACTGTCGCGTCAGACATGAGGAACCAAAATTCGAGGAACGCTCTCAGACACCTATCGCTTGTCACGTGCCAAAGTTATTGCATCGTCGAAATTAATGACGTGTTCTTTAGTCAACAACGGTCGACCACCTCAGTTTTTGTCTGTGTTACGTGTGCGACCCTGACGACGTTCCTTCTGTGCTTGTGCTTGTGCCGTGTGCTAGCTTCACCTATACCGGCTACTTCACTAAGGTGTCCTGGCTGAATAATTCGTAACCTTGCTAAGACCCGTGTAACATCGGTTATGAACCATGCTGGGGGCAGATAATTTGTGTACTGTCATTAATAACATAAAACTCCAAACTTCTAAATTGCACAAATTTTAGTTCAGAAGCTTCTGGAACCTCTGTTTTACAAGACCTCCAGCGAAAAATACTAAAAGCAAACAACAAAAAGAAAAATTATTAATAATTGGTTCCGGTTTACATATTTCGTAGGCGGAGCAGTGTACAAATTCTCTTTTTGGCTGAGCTATGCGACTGTCAATTCCGTGTTCATCCGTCTTGTTCACACACCGGGCATAAGGAGGATAGCCGATGAATATCTTCCCGAATCCAAATGTCACGCATGATGAACAGTGTCATCGCCCTCTCTCATTCCACCACAAACAAGGTCACGCATACAGGGAAGAGGACTTATACCCAGTCCCAGCCTAATCTCAAACTAATAGCGCAAACTGGACCTGATACATTGATCCCATCGACATGTTGTGGGGCCTCGTGCTCCTTTTCGAGTCAACGCGTGCTCACATGAGCAAACTATACAGGGTGTCCACGCTAACAGTGAACAGATTTTTTTAAAATATATATAACACTTTTTCCAAGATGAAATCAATTGCAATATAGCATATGCTGAAGGGCACTCCCTAGGAGGGCATTAGCAAAGTCCGAAGGCAATGTCTTAATTAACTTTCATTACTTAACTTGTTAATTATAAAAGCTACAAAGTTGTCCCAATGAGAACATCTGTTCCTTCCGGTCACCTGATATCGTAGTCGTTTTCAGAACAAAAATCCGTTCCATAGATCGCCCGCAAAAAATTAGTGAAGGGACGCCATTTTTTTCTTTATTTTGTTCATTGCGCATTCTTCACAGACGCGTTTCCTTCAACCCCAACGTGAGAGGGGGAAGGAGTACAGTGCCGCCTCATGCGTGAAAGATGAGCTTTAACTTGCAGCAACAAAACAAAAACAAATGTATCAGTTGACTCTATGGGAACTGGCCTTATCTTCGGTTGCATGTTCTGTTTCCTTTTAATCTTTTTCTAGGACGCGAGAGGCGATAGTGTGCTCTTTTTCCCTCTCACATTGGGGATAAAGGAAAGACGCGTCCTCTAAGAAGCGCAATGAACAAAATAAAGAAAAAAAATGGCGTTCGTTGACGAATTTCTTGTGGGCGATCTATCGAACGGATTTTTGTTTTGGAAACTGCGACGATATCAGGTGACCGAAAGGAACAGATGTTCTCATTGGGACAACTTTGTAGCTTTTATAATTAACAAGTTAATTAATGAAAGTTAATTAAGACATTGCCTTTGGACTTTGCTAATGCCCTCCTAGGGAGTGCCCATCAGTATATGCTGTATTGCAATTGATTTCATCTTGGAAAAAGTGTTATATATATTTTTAAAAAATCTGTTCACACTTAGCATGGACACCCTGTATATGCACACGTGCAGCAACTACTCTTATAAACCTTCAGAACTCGTCGTGGTTACTTCAACTTCAGAACACATCGCCGCGACTTCAACGTGAAGCTCAATATCACATCATGGTCGATATACAAGTATCAAATTCAACATTATATTAGATCACAGACGTTCATACAACAGCATGAGACATAACGACCCATTTGTCTGTCCCCATAGGGGCCAAAGCAGGAGATGCAATAACAGCACGGATAGTGCAGTACTTACGGTGCATAACACTCCGAAAGAGCGTTAACAAACTCCGTGACAGTGCTCAACACTCAACAACAGCAGGTTGTAATGAGTTCCACTTCTCGAGAGTTTCAGGAAAAGACCATGACCGACCGTGACTTTGTGACACAAAGCCATGGTCGGTCATTACTACTGTCAAAAAAAAAAGAAGAAAAATTAAGCAGTTACTGGCACAAAGTTTTTGCCAGTAACTGCAGTAATTTTTTCTCTATGTTTTCGGTGTCTGTCCTCAGCTTATAAAATAGTAGACAATACAACACTGATTTCAGACCACGCGTGATTTCCTATCTCCCTCTCGCCTTCGCTTTTTTCCCAGACTATAGGGAAAACCTTCGAGTACGACACCGTGCCCATTGCTGGGAACTGAATCGAAACGACTGTACCTTTGGTAGCAGCTTAACCATGGCCCAGTATATCTGAAAGACATGTTGTCGGTAACTATATTCGCGCTGTAAAATCATCACTAATAGTGGACCACAAGAAGACCAAATGCGTTGTATTAAAGCGACAGTAGAAGACTAAAGCGACCCATACCAAAGATTTAAAAAAAATTAATAAAAAGGCATGTCAGATGCTTTGTTTTCTATGGTCAGAGTCATCGTACAAAGTATTTCAATTCAATGCAATTCAGACAATTAGTTCTAAATGCACCTTCTACTCTGCACTTTGCCGTGATTGCATTGTTACTGATTTCGTGCTTCTGTTCCACAAAGCCACCAAGCCACCGACTCGAGAACCAGCGAATTCATAGATGTGACTTGATCTCGACTTGATATGCTGATACCTTGGAAGAGCGAGAGCGCACTTCAGAAACCCTGCTCGGCTTGAAGCGTTCTTAAGCAACGAGCTCGAGTTTACACGCGTGGTGAAAATGTCAAGTCAACGCTCGGGCTACCTTAAACCCGACTTGGATGACGCTCCAGTACGGCAGCTCCGGGAAGTCACGTGACACTCAGAATCTTGCCTTGGCTTGGCTTTACGTGAACTGATTCGTCATCAATTTGTTTACAGGGGCTTTGTACAAGCGTTGGTGCCATATGACAAGTGTGGCACATATTAAGTCCTAACGCTAAGAAATGTCGCGGTTTCATTCGGCAAAGCAAATCTTACGTGCAAACTTGAGCGAAAATGTCGCTCCCAGACGCAACTGAAGTTCGCAGGCTACGGCTTGACGAAGTAAGCCAAGCGGGAGGGTTCGTGAAAGACAAAAAAACGTTTTGAGCGAGGACAGGAATTGGCGCGGACTTGCGCGAGTCAAGACACGGCTTCAAGTCAAGTCACATCTACGCATTCGGGGATAACACATGCTGATGATACTGTTTGGCACATCCCTAGACTGTCCTTTATCATCTATATCGCGATTGTGCACACTTGCGATGTCCGTCAAAGTGATCCGGTTAGCTGATGCTTACGTCACCGTGCAGCCGAAACAACCCGTAAACATGCAGTTCATGTTTGTTTATTATCTAAGAATACGTCTCTTTTTGCAGGACGTTTGAGAGTAAACATCATAATGGATTGTGTACGTACGTTCTGCCTACTGCTGGGTGCCTGAACAAGGTAGCCAGTCAGCTATAACGAGAAACATGCGGTGGTAATCAACAAAGAGCGAGGGAGAGCAAGATACACGGGGAAAAACTGTTAATGGTGAATTCATTCACACGAATGGATTAATTCATAACATGATTCCAACGTAATATCCAACCTCAATGTGACGCTCGCCTCTGGAAACACATTTATGAAACCCATGCCAGAATGGTCGACATCGGCTTATAGACAAATTTTTTGCCCGAAAAGTGCTTAGATATTAAATGAACGAATTTTAGAGATCAGCGCTGCTTCCTCCGCTACAGGGCGCTGAGGTGTGACCTCGCTCCTTAACCGTATGACTGAGAGAGCGGCGCTCAGACGAGAGGAGAGAAAGTCGCCGAGCGATGATAGGGTTATCCTTTCGAATTCGAAGAGAAATGGGGGCGTACGCTTTTTTGTGGCAATTTTCCTATATCCGAATTGACATAAAAAGGCGTACGCCTCCCTCTCTACTCCAACGAGAAGCGATAACCGTATCATTCCTGGCAATGGTTGGCGCAGAGCGTGCTATGTGGTGAAGTTCAGTTTTTAGAGTGTATACTCTAAAAGCAGAACATCACCGCATTGTAACGGGACCCGATACTTCATTCCCCGCTTCACCAACTCCCCTGCCATCATCCTGAAAAGTGAAAACCACCCATCATAATGAAAGTTGTTGTTGTTGCTTCCCCGCATAGCACGCACTGCGCCAACCATTAACACTGATTCGAAGAGAAATGAGGACGTACGCCTTTTTGTGACAATTTTCTTATATCCAAATTACCACAAAAAGGCGTACGCCCACCTCTCTCTTCGAATCAGAAGCGATAATCATATCATCCGTGGCAATGGTTGGCGCACTGCGTGCTATGCGGCGAAGTTCTGTCTTTAGAGTGTAGATGCCCGCGGCCGGCCCACTGTGTGCATGATTATTTTATGACTGAATGAGCTTTTTAGCGTTGTAGCATGCTTGATCGACGAGCACGGGTGCCAGACCAATTGTGGCACGAGTCTGAAACGGAGAAATTTTAAGCTTCCTGAAGAACAAAAGCAATCATAAAAGTGCCAACTGTGTCAAACCACCTTTACATTATACTTGCGAGCTATCTCCATCAAGTAGTGTTACTACCCATGCACATAACGAATAACTACACTCTTAAAAATGAACTTCACCACATAGCACGCTCCTATACCAACCATCATCTCGAATGATATCTTTATCTGCCCTGATTTGTTGAAAACGGGAGGCGTACGCCTTTTTTGTGACAATTATGAACAGCATACGTGTCACAAAAATGGCGTACTTCTCCCGTTTTCGACAAATCAGGGCATGTAACAATATCATTCGAGGTGATGGTTGGCTAGGAGCGTGCTATGCGGTGAAGTTCATTATTAAGAGTGTACTTGTTGTTCCAGCCTCAAACTATCAGTTCTCTAATGAATAACTACTTCTCTGCTATCTTTTCTCCCTTTTCCTTGTGCGCATTCTTCAGGATTCTCTGCCAAACAGGATGTCTTCCAATTTGAGCGGCAAAACTGTTATTAGTTTAGAAGGACTGGACTTGGTTAGGGCTGACTTCACGTCGTCTGTTGCAATCTATATTCTGATTATCTTAGAGATGTTAGAGTAGAAGGGCATGAGTAGTTTCTTGCATTTCCGTTGGTAAGTCCAGTAACGATGCTGGCCTTTTCTGAAGTGAACAAATTTTTCACTACGTAGACGACCTTCTAGTAATCAGACCAGAGATAGACAGCAGCTGTTCGGATCAAGTGGCTACTTTCTATAAGCGAGCAGCCCCGGGACTTAGTTTCACTATATCAAACATAACCAATGACAAACTCCGAATCTTGGACTTGGGGTTAATCAGAAAAGGCCAGAATCCACACTGGAGGTACCGACAGAGGGGCCAGAAACCGAACATGCTATTCTAGTCTAACATCTCTAAGACAATCAAAATAGTGATTGCAAGAAACGCCGTGAAATCAGTTCTAAGCAAATCTGCTCCTCATGCGACTAATAATAGTTTTGCCGCTGAGGTCGGAAGACTAGTAAACGCTGGGTACAATGAAGATTTTCTGGTCAATGTTTGCCACAGAGTCCAGAAAAATGCGCACAAGAAAAATGAGGGAAAACAAAGAGTGGAGGACGAGAAGAGGAGATATACGACGTCGTTGCTGTCCAAACCGACAGCATGCACCCACGTGGTCCCAAGGAGTGTGTGCTCCCGATCGTCCACAATTGACTGAGGGGCCTGGACGTTGATGACGTAAGTTCGCTTCGAAGGGATGTGTCTGACGCCCCTATTTTTGCGTGGTAAGTGCGACGCCAGTGCACTCAACACGGTTAAAAGTCGATGTGTGTATTATATGAGGGATCATGAGAAACGTTTCATCGGCGTGACATCTCTTCAAGTTTCAAGAACAATGGTATTCTGGTCGCTTTCCGAGGTGATGCACTTCATTTTGTTTAGTTTTGTGTGCTTGCTTATCAGCCAAGGCAACACGAATAAATAATACAAAGCACCAATAAACTCCCACTTTTCTAGTTTCCATTTGATTTTGCCTCCACGAGTTCAATGAAATTGGGATAGCGTGCTAGAGCTTCCTACTCGACCGATTCGCGAGCTGCATGGGTTGTTATGCAAGCCTGACAAAATTGACAAATATAGACTCTCGTCAGCTGCTCCCCCATTCATTAAAATGCTACTGTGTCAACAACTGAGTTCCTTATCTGAAATTCCTGTTGAACTGAAACGTGATACCCTCCCACACTCTTACCTGAGTTACTTCTATTGTTACTTTTAGACCGTCGTTACGTGTATTTAGAAGTCACATCGGCTCAAAGGAAGAGGTAGCACAGGAAATTGCGAATTTTAGAAGTAAATTGGGACTCGAAGAGCTGGGGCAGAGGTAACCTGTGGGGAAAACCCCTATCTTCTCCTGGTTACTTGTACGTGTTACTTCTAGTGGGAGTCCGTTACTTCTACGTCGTAATGCGTTCGCAAACAATCACAGCCGCTTTTGATCGCTTTTGGTCGTTCATCTGGCAACAGTTTACACTATCACACGAGAAGGGAAACTACATCGCGTCCTCGTGTTTTGTCGGTTGCATCTTTTGAAATGTAACGCCTCTGTGGCTGACAAGTTAAATCACGCTCGTGGTTGTAGAGGTGTTGTGAACTGCTTCCAAATGATGTTTACAAACAAGGACTTCTGGGGAGTGCGGAGAGGCAGATGGAAAGAGTGCGAGGACTGCAAGCAGTCGTCATCTAAAATATGAATACTGTGCGCACAGCCCGGTTTCACATAACAGGATACGTGAAATAGGTAAGTGCATATTTCATCATGATCGTTCGAAGTAGATTCGCTATTGGTTCCTGTCTTATGGTAAGTCATACATGATGTGCTGTCTGCGCATATGCATCTGTTGGTCGCAGTGTTAACGCTCGGCCTTAGCGCATTCTGCTTTCTCTTGCCAGCTTTGCTCTCTACATCGACTTTACTTTGTATCTCTCCGTGTTGCCTTCTCGTCCCAGCATCTTTCATACGCTGAAAGGTATGCGATACCTATAGAGCCATTTTGACATTGGGTTTTGTGCAATGAAATTTAACTACGAGCAAATTGTTTCCATTCAGCGTTGAAGAAGAGTGATAAGCGCTATAGTCTGTGTGTCGTAGCAATTACAACGAAGAGAAACTGGATTTTTCGTAGTACATTGTTCTGAGAAGTATTTAGTTCCCTTATCGTGTGGTTATACCTTTCATTTCGTTTTTTTTTTTCTGACGGACTTAATCGATTTTGGTGTATGGGCTAATTGCTAAAAAACTAAAGCCTAGTCGACAAGTCGGCCTGAAAACTAATGTCGACTGATTTCCCTCAGGTGGCGAAGAACATGTTCAGGACGTGAACTTGCAGCCACAGGAGGAAACAGTGCATAGCTGTGACGTTTTCCATGGTATTGATTTTCTTACATATAACGACCTGCCATCCACAAAATATTTTGCCATCTGTGTTTGTCAGAAGTTAACATTTCAATACTCTCTTCTTTTCATGTGCATGTATCGCTGGCCTCACAATTATGCTGCATTACACCTTGCCTTGAGGAAGTTCAATGTGAACTCCATACTGTGGCTGGTTTCATCACTGCCGCTACATGTACAAATATGGAAGCTCGTGAATTGGAAAATCCCCCGTTTTCGGCAAACGACGCTACGATACCGAACACCGAGTCTTCCAACATATCAGGTATCTGCATTTTTTGCATTCATTACTCGTGCTTGCACAAGTGTAATTACGATCTGCTTTTGCTATTAATGATGTACCCAAACAACGTGAGAACGATAAATAAGGAGTGCCCATTCCATTTTAGATATTTATGGTGGTGAAAGCGGCACCGTCCCCACAGCAACAAGCAAGAATGAGGACAAGGTCCGCATGCATTCATGCCGCCCCTCCAATTTTACAACACAATATTTCACGCGATTCTGTGAACACATCAAAGCCACTTTGGAGCTGTGTTCATCCTACATAGTCTCACATATGCCACCACATTGAGAAACGATATCTTCGTTATCTTACGTTGCCAATGCTGGGTTGTGTTTTCCTGATATTCACAATAAAATACGTGCCCAGGAAAGCCCATGGTCATTGTATTTTGGTATGTCACCCGTGTCGTGTTTCGTGTGTGCCTGCATGCAATTTGCTGCATGCATGCACGGACGCGAGGAACTGGCGGGTGCAGCCCCGGAGCCCCGGGAACGGTGTTACTTCTATAATACACGATGCATCTGGTTACTTTTAGAGAGGTAACCCCGGCAGAGGTAACGCTGTACCCATCTAGTGTACAGGTAACAATATTGCAATTTTTTTACCTTTACTAGAAGTAACCGGGCTAAGAATGCAGTCACAAATATATGTGCAGCAACGGGTTCCGCAGGTAAAAGTATACGGAATACGCTGATGATATAAACGTACTACAATGTGCGCCTGATCGGACTGAGTGGAACTGCTGGAGGCATATACTTCTTGTTCTGTGCGTTAGAAGTGTCAGTTGGAAATTACGGTACTGATAGAGCACAACTATATTACTCTAGCTCTGTCCGATAGGTTATTTCGTTTCCGCCACACAGTGTGCATCCTGCAAAACTAGCAAGTGGGTAGTTTTCCGTGTCGTCTCATCTCAGCTACGGCTACCAGACTACAAGGTGTCTTACCTCAGCCAGAGCTGCCTGGTATGTGTAGTCCTGAAAAACGACAGGAAAAATAAACACGTCAGACGGCATAGAACCCTCGTGAGACTCATTTTCCCTCCCGCGGGCATCTTTTATGAGCAGTTTCTTTATTTTCTTTTTTTGCGTATCTGTTGTTCATTGACCGTTCACCTTTAGGGTACTCGGCACTGCTAACGCCGAAAAGAATGTCCCTTTGCAACCGTCACAACAAAATTGTTCTCTCTCGTGATACGTCATACGTATTCGTCATACACCGTTTCTTGTCAAATTCAATTTGCATAAAGTATCACTGAAAGACTGAAATAATAGACCTCTACTTGTTTGTAAACAAATGACGTCATAATGTTCGACAGCGCCATGAGTTTGGTAGAGTTGAACTACGTTCAAATCTTGTGGCGATCAAGGTCGCGTCCGAAAGCCACGGTCCTGAGGGGATTACGATGGTCTCTGAAAGGGACTCGACCTTCGTTCCTACTTTTCTTTCAATAGGAGGCAGCGAACAATTGCCCATTCGTGGAACCCAGCTCTCCCCATACGATCTGTTTTGGTTTCGGTCTGTCTACCAACGTCATGATGACGTTTGTCGGGTAGAGGGTTATTGCAGTCGTCGAAAAAACCATACAGTGGCGAGAGTCGAACCCCACACCTCTGGATTGCCGGTCCCGAGTGGTTGATAAACATTACGCTACGTGGCAAACAACTTCCCTACAAAGGGAGATATGACAAAAAAAAAAAAAAAACAGAAAAAAAAAACAGACTAAGGCGACGACGAAAAACTGACACACAAAACAGACATCTCAAATACTGCTAGAGCTTATTTGCAGAAGGATACAACTTCTAAAGAGTCCTCAAGAAGGTTAAGGCGGAGGGGATGGTAGTCTCATGAAAGGGCCGAACGTCGTGCCGACGGCTTACTGACACAGCTCCTACACGGACGGATTCAGAAGACTTCTTTCAAAAGCCCATTTCAAAAGCCGCCTGGTGTGGTCATTACCAACGGCCTTTACAACAGTATCTTGCCACGTAGGAACACGAGCCGTTACAACATAACGGTGCTTTGCAATATCTGAGGGATGAACGATATACTTTTTCAACGCATGTTCCTTGAAACGATCGTTTACGCACCTCTTGGTTTGACCTGTGTAACAGAAGCCGCATGCTTGCAAAATTTCATAGATGACATTTGACTGACATTGGAGATAGGTCTTATGGTGTTTATAGGTTGCTTGAGTCTTTTCAGAGGGTGTAACATAATCTAAGCGAAAATAATTTTAATTTTTAAGAACAACAGTAACATTGAACATACGTGTTACAGACAGTAAATTGACCATCTCCATATTCGCGTCGCCCCTGACGGCCGTGTCGAACGTCGTATCTTTCGTCACAATAGACGACCGGAGCCCCTACGTGATCGATTACGTTTTTGCCGCCATGCCGAGGTGGTGGTGGTGGTGATGGTGAAAAGGCTCGCCGTTGTCGGCCTCACAGAGGTGGACAACGTCACGACCGACGCCCTGGGGGAATGTGCGTCCTGGGCCGACTTCTAAGGGAACTGTGCCGACATACGTCTGAAAGCGTCTGAGGAAAGCCAAACCTCCAGACAGCACAGCCGGCACCGGGATTGCAGGTGGCACTGTCAGCTTTATCAGCCTATCAGCCTACGCATTTTTCCCGCTTCTTGTCTACCACAGCAAAATATAACCTCGAACCGGTCTCGTCATGACATCACATGTTTGTGAACAGAGGGTCGTCTATAACCATGGGGACGCTATTCGGCCTGGCATGTTCCGTGGGAACAACAACAAATCAACTTTATTTTTGGCTTTGGAAAGTGGGGAGGTTCATCGCCAGAATAGCGCCTCCTGCAGACTTCCCCGCTATGCCTAACTACGATTTATTTTTACAGTGTGGATATTACGAGCGTGGATTCTTAAAAGGCTCATTTCAGCAGATGGATTTTGACGGGTGGTATCCTAAGCGTGTATTTGTTTATGTTTTATTTTTAAGTGTTTATTTCAGCATACACCCATTCAAAAGACGGGTGTTTCTACTTGATCCGCCATAGCTCCTGTCATTACTGAAATCTACTTGAACACTGATTGTGTCTTTTTGTCGTTTGATGAAGATGCTATGAGTAAAAATGAGCGCGGGTTTCGGTATACCAGCGGATATCCGCGCAATCCGCGCAGCAGGCGCAAAGCCATCCCCTCGGCTTTCTGTGCACGACCCGAGTCATTGCGAATATTTGGCACAAAGTACTTTCCAAGACCGATACCAAGACCTTCCGTGATGTGACAGCTTTCTCATTCACTGGCACCGCGTTTTATGCTTACTCTTTGACTAAGTTTGTACGGCTAGTGCGCTTGGCGTTAGTAAGCTGGCAGCCATGTCAACACTCTCAACAGCGTCTGGCGCCTTGGAAAAGTGGCTCGTAACGGACAGTATCCCCAGCATTAATAAATCATTTCGTGGTGTAACGATCATGTGGAAAAACTTAAACTTGCGAACGCATAGAGCTGCAGGTACGCGGGTACGCACCGGGATGTGCGGGTGCAGATTGCACCAGTAACATTGCTGCGAGTGCGGGCCGTCCGCCCGCGGGTACAAACTTTCATGCCCGCACTCATCTCATCTTTCATCATCTCTATAGTTATGAGTGAGCGTAAAAGGGTTATCATGTATTCCTCACCGAAACTTGTCTTTACTGTCGAGCATCCAAAAAATGGGGTTTTGCAATTTCTTGGTCTTACAGGGGTTACGGAAAAGTTACGGAGCTTCTGCGGGTGTTATGTAAAACTGAACTTGAAACCCATCCTGTGAGCAATGAGTCGTCACTCTAAAATAGTAAAAACGGGTGATGTAAGTGGTCGACTCCTAAATGTATTTATAAAAAAGTCCTGTACGCACTCTCTTCAATCATACGTCGGGTGTATCGCGTTTGGAACCATTAAAAATAATCTTTCAAAAATAAACGCGCAAGTACCCACTGTTGAAAATATATCTCTCAGAATATACGCTTAAAAATCAACGCACAAAAGTAATCGCCGAAATATCCTCGTTTAAATAAAAACGCTAAGGAATCCACGGTTAAGAATATCTCGTTAAAAATAAATCGTTTCAGAATACCCCCCAAAACCACTCTATAGTTGTAGAGTCATGTGGTATGGCCCAAATCATGGTGAACTACAAGCAAGGGGCTTACACTAACCTCACAGGACCAAACTAGCCTAAACTATCCTAAACTAACCGAAACCAAACTAAGCTAACCTAACATAACATGATATAACCCGGCGGCGTAAATTGCAATCAGTCCGCCTCCGTGATAGATGGTGGGTGGATTTTTAAACAGTTTATTTTTAATGGTGGATTATTAAACGGTGATTTCTAAGCGGGGATAGTAAGCGGTTTATTTTAGGAGATATATTTTTAACCGTGTGTTTTTTAAGCGGATTATTCTTGAATGTTTTATTCTTAAACGTTTATTCTTAATGGTGGATTTCGGGGACCCCCCCATACGTCAGCTTCGCCGTCTGGTTGAAACTGAAGCCACCCACAGTTTTTGTTGTCACGTTGGGAAATTGTGTGCTTCCTCACGCCCCCTCATTGACTGGTTCTGCTGGCACTTGTGTTGTAGTGCCTTATTTTCATATTGTATCACACAATTTGCTGTCTGTAGCACGTAAGTACAACGCTACTGTTGTTTTTAAGAATGATTTTTGGATAGACTACCTTACCATTTCGGTTAGATTACATTTGAAAACACTCAGGCAACCTATAAAAACCGTAAGACGTTCTATGTCGAATGCCAGTCAAATGTACTCTATGGAATTCCGCTAGCATGCGACCTCTCTTACATTTACATATAGGTCAAACCAAGAGGTTCCTATACGATCGTTTAAGAGAACTTGCGTTGAAAGTAGAAACAACGTATTGCAGTATATGCTCCTGCCATTTCGGCAACACAGTGTTCTGGTTTCCCTTGAAATCAGCGTACGCGGTGGAGGGGGCAAAAAGAGAGACTGCTCTTATTTTCAGGGCGAGAGCAGCTGAAACACATTTATCCTATGTTTGGTAAGTATGTACTTTCCATTCATATCACCGTGGCATCGTCACTTCGGATGTATCAAGTAAAAGTAAGTGCACATTATATTAAATTTTAACAGTCAGAACAACGTACGGTTCATAAACGTCCCACATTTGTCCCAATATCTCGAAGTGACATCGCAGGGACATACCTGCGACGTTCAAGCAATGTTCATATCCTGGTCTCCTAGAGATGTCACATGGATATCTAGGATATTCAGGCTGATCCCATTACGGATATCCTATTGTCCAAGTTGGGATATCCTGCAGACGTTTGTCAGGACATGTGTTGTTTGTTGGGACATGGATCGAACTTCAGAAATTTTAAAGCGTCTTGTATGTCGTAAAGGCTGTTTTCTTATGTGACAAGATACTGTTGTAAGGGCTGTTGATAATGACCAGACCAGGCGGCTTTTGAGAGAAAGCACCTGAATCCACTCGTTCGGGAACTGCGTCAGTAAGCAATAGCTGACCTACTATCCCCTCCGCCTTAACCTTGTTGCAGACTCTCTAGAGGTTCTTTCGTCATGTATTCCAGTCACTAGCTCGCTTCGTTCTCAAGTCATTCTTTCAGTATACAAAGGGACCTCATTCAAGGAACAGGACATGCACATACTCTCTTCCCATCTTCTCCTGTACTGGTTTCTTATATGTACATAATCATACATATAGGGCAGAGGACGAGGTAAGGGAATCTCGTCGACATGGTGTAAAGTAGATATTCTGAGGTTGCAACACAGGCGTGTCACATCACACATGAGTGTGATGTGATGTGAGTGCAAGCTCCCATTTATCTTTTGGCTGTCATCACTTTGCTTTTTTGTACCGTCGTTCATGATGTGAATTGAAACATTTAATGCGATGGCAGGCTCACACACTAGCTACAATATAGGAGAGTAGACGTCCCGAATAGGCTGGACTCGAAAGCAGCTCTTCCTCGACGTGGCCTTCCGTTTATTGTCCCTGGGTCATTATTAGAATAATGCAAACCAACCCACTGATCGAGCACCGTGGAGTGGTGCTCGACCATTCTCAATTTTCATTTCCTTCTCTGTGTAATTAAGAGTATCTTACAGGATATGGCTCAAATGGGTTCTGGAACAGCAGTCACCACAAATTCTTATATCGTTATGCTCACTTATTTTTCAATATATGTTTGGCAAGTCCCGGTGAAACTCATAACGTTTCCTCCTCTGCCCAAGACAGTCTTGTTTACCAAAAACAAAAGCAAAGCAAAATTCGATGCTGTCAGGTGCTTCATTACATCATGTCGATCCGCTGGCGATGAAAGTTCCCACTCATTACCCTTTAAATAATGTTGTTTTTGGGACAACTAACCAGGCAACCAACCGACCATGTGGAACACTTTGTTGCGAGAGATAGCCACAAGAAACGAATGTAACGTTATGAAGAGGTTGATATTGCTTTTCAAGCGGTTTCTGACCCTCCTTCGTGATATTTTGCAGGTCACGTCTGTAGAAATGTCAAGGGCCTCGTTTTCGGTAAGGTCAGGAACTTCTTACTGCACTTACCTTTTCCGCCACGCTCCTGATAACACCATTGAGCATCTTGAAAAAATAAAGTAAGAGCTATGTTAGTGTGCGCGACCAAGTTTGAAAGGGGTTTACTCCCGAGTGATTTCCGAAGCACAGTCTAATACCCTAGTCAGACGGCAAACCTAAGTCCTTTAGCGGAAAGGCCGTTACTTCACCTGTAGTCCAATCATCATTTGGGACGACATCGTTCTCTGCCCTGATTTGTTGAAAATGGGAGGCGTACTCCTTTTTTATTACAATTATGCTGTTCATAATTGCCACAAAAACGGAGTATGCCTCCTGTTTTCAACAAATCAGGGCGGAGAACGACGTCATTCGAAATCATGATTGGACTACAGGTGAAGTAACGGGCGTTCCGCTAACGGACTTAGGTTTGCCGTCTGACTAGGGCATAAATTTTCTCGGAGATTAGCACGACGCGAAATGGGAGACCGCTCCAGCAGCCCATGTGAACATATTCATGCTTCTAATCCCCTTTGCGCCTCTTTGGGCCGATATCATTTCGGTCCTAATCGAATTTCGTGATTATTTCTGGCGTGAAAGAACCATTCCTGTGTTGAGGAATATCGTTGGTTCTGGATTTCAGTGGGCACCGCAGGCTGGCTGATGAGCCTCGAATTCCAACAACTGTCTGTGCGTCTGTGTCGTCCCTAACTGTGGTCTGCTTCGGCCATTTCACATTGTTTACCGGTGAGCCTCATGCTATTGTTGCATTCTACGTACAGAGTGTTTTCGTTGAAGCGTTACAAATTTTCTAATAAAAAAAACAGTGAGAGTAGCACATGCTCATCGTTTTTGCACGTACGAGTGCATAGCGAATTTGAGAAATGGATGTCTGAACGTACGTGCTGATTTCAGGATGTCGAAAAATATAATAGCTTTCAGCGTGGATTGTCTTCCATTCTGCTGCCTCATTTTCGCCCATAATTACTGAGTTAAATGAATTGTCAGTAATTATTTATCTAGTAGCTACACTCTGTTCGGGAGGATGTCCGCCTCGCCGTACAACTGAAATGCAGAAACAACATTTATGCTCCTCTCATAGCTTTTGTTTAAAAAATATGTTGCGAATTAAGAAACCCGTATACAGGGTCTCCCAGAAAGCGTGTTAATAAATTATAATGAGACTACGCCACCTAGAATCACGAGGTCAACGACATTTGTCCTTACAGTATTATTGCCAGCGCCCAATGCGAATATAATCTAACTTACTTATACGTAGCTTTTTACGAACTGGACTCGGAGATTTGCTAAGGTCGCTTTCTTACCCCATCGATATGAAGCGCGTGCCGAATTTACTCAAGTTCACGGTAATTGGCACGGATATTGAGGAATAGCCGAACATACTTGCGTTACGGAGCGCCCCATAGCCTAGTGTCCGACCACTGTTAGGGCGCCCTCGCTCTCAGTCCGACGAAAGGAGTTTGTTAAATCCAGCCACCAATATAGTGGCGTTCTCAGCCAGGTTCGAATCGGCAACCTTACGATCAGAAAGCGGGAGTGTTGCCGACGAATGCCAGTTTGACGCATTCAATTCCTTCCTTTTTTTTTATAATCAAACTCAAACACAAGCCAATTTGACGCATGTCAATTCAAAAGCATGTTCCGACGAAGCTGGTGTATTGCAGGTTCAATTCACAGAACCAATTTTCTACATGTACCCAATCTAACATGCGTCAAGTTACCACTTAACGTATAATTTATAGCGACGGCGTCATACATGAGGATTTAACGCGTTTAAAACTATTTACAGTTCGAAGTGACCATATGTCCTGGTGATGATTATGATTGAAACGATGAATTCAGAATCAGGTTCGAAATAGTATCCTTCATAGATTTCGCACAAGTTCCAGTTTACGTGGATGCTACGTGTAACCGTATCTTACCTCCAAGCTATAGTTTCCAAAGTCCCTCCAAGTTGGCAAGTCCTGTGTGGGCAAATCAATTCAAAGATGAGGATTCAACGTTATGAATGGCAAGTCAAGACAAATGGCATTGAAAGGGAAAGAAGATCCGCTAGATAAAGAATAAACTTACTGGCAAAACGCAATGGCAACTGAACCTCACTGTTAACAGAGAGCTCCACAATATAACACGCTCCCAGCCAACCATATTCTACCCCATTGCTGGTGGGTGCAATGGAATAATGAGGCACCTCACAGTCAGGACCGAAGGGCTACGGGATCCAATAAGGTTAGAAGTGATTTTAGGGCAGAACGGTGATGGGCTGAATTTGGCCACGGACCAAGCAATCTTGACATAATGAGAGGGCGAGAGTCCAAGTGATTTAGAGACACTGAAAGTGTGGATCTGAAAGCTTCATAGGGCGGGCAAACCGAGAAGGATGTATTTAGAAATACCGACAGAACCATTGCCATTACGATTTGGAGTGCAGGCTATTACACTTGATTTTGAGAAGATTCGGGAGATCTTGAGAACGAGAATACGAGATTACTCGCAAATTTTCTTAAGTTAGCTTTGTGGCAACAACAACAACAGGTACATGCGTGACGATGGGATACAGTGCTTCACCGCAGGAATTGCGATACCCTACCTCAGCGCATCTGGGTTAATATATGAGTGGGATGGCGATGAAGCTTTGTGGCAATTATGAAAACCTACTCATGTTCTCACTCACACACACACATAGATGGGATGATGATGTGGTAGTTCATTCATCGCCGTTATGGCGGTACATTGCTCCATTGCGCTTGTGGAAGGGATGAGAAAGTGAGGATGATGGAAAGGGGTCCTATTAGAGCTCGTTCATGTTCTCAATTAGCAACGTTGATTTTGAAAACCCAGATATTAAAACTTGATGCATTGACAAGGAAGAAACGTAATAACATGACTTACCCTGGCCAAGGTGAGAGTTTCACGAAGCTCCCTTGACGGTCTCAGCCTTAGTAGTTGATTGCATAGCGTCTACAGTATTGCACTTTCTGTTAGTAAAAACGCTCCAAGGTCTGGACGTTCAATCAGTCATACGAAAAAGCTCAATCACTTATGTTCCTCTTTCTCAAGCGCTATTCTGGTGTTAAGGTGTGTGGGACAGCGATACCGTTCTCCGAAGTGTTCACCCAAATACACTCTATACTGATCTACGCATCCGGGCCACGTCCATAAGCAAGTTTGTTTGACGCGCTTCTTTGGTTTCAGCAGTCCACCAACATTGGACCAGTCCACCATACTAGGGCTTGGCGGCCATTTCGACGTCTTCTTCATCAGTAACACTTAAGAATCCACGCTTCTGATTGGAGAGCTAGTCCTTCATACCCTTTATGGTTTAGGACATGATGTTAGCCAAATGGAAAGTATGGCACAGTCTTTGAACATGGTGGCATTTTCCCTGCATGACCACCGAGGCTCACTCGTGAACCAACCCGTTTTCTGACTTCCTCACCAGCCAAACACAACACCAGCCAATCACCTAGCACATGTGCTGAGCTTGAAAAAAGCATTTTTCTTTCCGTTCACAGAAGGAAATCGACTGCATCGTACCGCGAATGCGAAAAACGTCATAGTTATCTGCTCCCATGTGAGCGCTCAACGTCGTATCTACGCGTGCACAACCGTGAGGAATGTCCTGCTACACAGCCACAAGATACTATTCCATAACGGACGAGAGGAAAAGACGATGGCGATGTCATCAGCTGAGTACGAAGTGCACCACTCATACTTCGTCACCGTGTGAATGCTCCGTATAATACGGGGAGGATCCTCTGCTTCGTGAGCAGTATTTTTGTTTTTTCTTCCACTACAATCTTCCGTAATGAACATCGCGCGTGTGAAAATACGGTCAGAGTCAAATTTTGTAGAGTTCCCGTACGAAGTTCGTCTGGAAAATTAGGTATTTCATACGAGTGGCAAGTGGGGGGGGGGGGGGTGCATGGACAGTTTCAGGCATACACCTTGTACAGCAGTTACCCAGCAATAATCCGATACAGTATTCGTCTATTCACACGAGCGACATCTCCACGAAATATCCTAGTGGAAAAAAAATAAGAAAAAAACTGCTCAAGAGCAGGAGTTGCCAACGCGTGCCAAGTTGAGCATTCCCACGGCGCCGGAATATCGGAAACGGCGTACGACAGGAAATATGGTGTCGTCTGCTATGGAATATCTTGTGGTTGAGCCGCGATATGTTCCCCATGATTACGAGAAAAAAGACATGACGTTAAGCACGTGCCAGCACAAAACTATTACGTTTTGAGTTGACGAAGGTGGCGCAGGTGCCAGGGGTACTTACGCTCAATTAAAATATTAAAACTCCACTGGCAACTACCACCTTAAAACAGTTAAAATCATAGCTTTCGACACCTGTACGGGTTTCTTCATCGGAAATGAAATACCGTGCCATTCAATCGCGCTATTTGTCAAGCAGGGCATAGCAATCAGGAAGTGGACGCGGATGTTTGTTTGTGCGTTCCTTATTCTTTTGGATATGCCAGATGTTTCCTTACTTCCCAACGTCCTTCGTTTGCCAGAATGTTAGGGGGGTCTAAGTTTACCGCGTGACCTGTTTTTCGCACGTGTCCGCAAATCTGAGTTTGTGTGTCGGTGTCCTTAATAAGAGCCAGTGTTTGGGTCGATTCACACGATGCAACTTTAGTTGCGCGCAACCAGGTTGAGCCACCAAGTTGCACCGTGTGAACGCAAAGCTCTAGTTGCGCAACTCGAGTTGCAGGAGTTGCACAGCCGATCGCTTCACGAGCGATTTCTCCTGCAACCCTAGCTGCAACCTGTCAATCACACGACTCCGCCTTGCAAGCGCGACCAATCAGGAAGACTTCCATGTGTCCGTTATTGCAGCGGCAGTACGCGAGACGATGAAATTATCACTGGCCAGTGGAAATTATGCAAAATTATCAAACTCGCAACGGATTGAAATCGTAACGAGCGGAAGTCGCAGTGCGATTGGACGAAAATGATGACAATTATGTTTTTTCGTGCCATCTGGCGAGCTCGGTGACAACTACGGCATTCCGAGTTGCTCGCCCTATGAAAGGGACATTTTTGGTGCAACTTCGGTTGCGCGCAACTGTAGCGGGAATAAAAGTTGCATCGTATGAATCGACCCTTAGTACAGCGCTACCGGTATAGCCGGGTAAGCTACCACGTCTATCGTACCTTTTCGACAGATGAAATTCTGGGTCACGCTGTTCTGGTAGGCATCGTAAGCTAACGGTGACGTTATCAGCAGTCTACTAACACTCCCTATTGTCTGGTTTGTGCTTTTTCGTTCTGGTAGATACCTTCTGGTAGAGGCGTGTCTCTCGCTCATGTGTTCTTTGGGAACGTCGCTCATGTATACGCACAGTACGCGCCATGTTCGTCATATTCAGTCTCCTGCATTTAATCTCGCATATATCAAAGTGCACTTGCAAGAAGCTTGGGGCATTCAAATGAACACGACGAAGCGACATTTTCTTATTTCTAAGAAAGACTTCACATAATTTTTCGAAAAGCACTGGGGTAAGTGTGCGACTTCAGAGAATAAATATTTCAGGGTTACTAAGTTTCAATTATGTGTTTTACTTGTCAGGATATATAAATCCGGTCATGTTATTCATGAGTCCTATCATACCATACAGATTCTGAAGGGTTTCGTGAAAACAACGAGGAATGAATACCTCTAAAGAGCACGCTTTTCAGAAATATGAGAAGCTGATGGCTTTTGCTTACCCATTTGGCCCATTCACCGAGTTCGTTGCCCTTTGCAGGTTCGCAAGAAAAGAAAACAATGAGATTCACACGTTACGCTTAGGTTATGTTTCGTATTAATGTGTCTTTGTTAACGAAGGCGCCGGAACACTGTTTCATTAATCAAATTATGTCTACCTGTTTATGGACAGCCCAGTTGTGTGATACACTATTTTGTCAATTGCTTTTTATCTATTTTATCATTATTAGCAAGGCCGGAGAGAAATTACGATTCTCAGGGGTGACTCCGAATGAGTCCTGCCCCGGGCTCCCTCCTCATGTCTCCTGGTGCTGGCAACCGTCGGGCCTTCGGTAGGGTGGGCCCTCTTGGGCCCTCTCACCGGCCCTGATTATTAGACCACTTTGTTTTAATCATAGTGTTTGGGTTGTTTCATCGCGAAAGGCCATACCGTGCTTTCTTGCCCCTGGTACTTTGGTTGAGTCTCAGAGTGAGTCCTACTTTGCACATTTCCTGTCGCGAAGAGTGTGTTCGTTTATGTGAATGTGGGAACGACTGACAACAATGTAAGAGATAATCTGTTGACGGTGAGTGCGCGCCCCCGTGCTTTCTAGCGTTGCTTAGTACGTTAAAAATGAATTCACACAAAGGTCTCTTGAGGCGGACAAATCTAGAAAACATCACCTTCTACGGCTGCTTATCCCTAGTGTAAACTTCCGACTTTCAAAAGCGTGTAGACGGGAGACGGTCTACGCACTTATAAAGAGTGTAAAGGACGATGACAAGAAAAGACGAAAGACAAAGCCAACGTGCAAAGAATGCGTACGCCTCTCCTGTGATTTGGATCACCGTTGTGTTCTTCTGTATTACTTAAAAGTATACTTCGGCACTGCAACATAACAACGAGTGCTTTATCATTTTTATGATGCAGTGACGGAGTGTACTTATGGGACGAACATGTCTCTCCTTGGGCTTGGGTTTTTTTTTTTTTAATGTTGTATTTATCGCTTGAAACGCCATGGCGCACCTGCAACACCGTGTCGACTGTTCCTACAGAGAAGCCGCCTCTCAGCACGAGGGATGACATCAAGAGAAGCCGTAACCCTTTTGCCGTTTCAAAACCATATCCATCCTGTGAGCTCTAGTTGTACGCGTATCGAGCGAGGGACCAGGTGGCAGGGATTTTAACGTTCCATCCTTTAGATGCCGGGAGAGTCGCCGTTCATAGCGTGAGTAAGTTTGTGGTCGGTCTGCTAAACGTACTTACTTCAAGCACGTGTCGGATACGATCATGTATAGCTGCCTTTGCATTAGCATTTCGTCCGTTGGAGAACAGTTTGCTGAAACTCTTTAATATAGCTCAAAGTGGAACGCTTACGCAGCTTACCTCTAGAATTGGAATTCCAGATTGTCCAGACATTGTTAGAAGAGCCTGTTTGAGAAAGTCGAGGCATTATAAATAAGAGAAAGAGGGCAAAGAAAATAGGGCAAAGACCCAGACAGAAAACCATCTCCCACGGACGTCCGAAACAGATCCCAATGTTCATATCGGAATACCTCCGTGGGACTCCGCTGGGATATTTATGGAGGGACACACGTAGCCGTAGGTCTGCGGAGACATAGCAGAAGTCTTGTTGCGTCTGTTTCACGGACTGTCCGAATCAGCTCCTTGATGGGATGCTGTATGGATCATGTATTGCACTGTTCTTTTTTCTTTTTGTTTGCTTTTTTCAAACACCCAATTGCCCCTCATTGGAAACAAAGAGGAGCAACAGAAAATAAAAGGACCGGCGATGGTGGCAGATATTTAAAAAAAAAATGGCGCAAAGACGCTTTAGATTCCACTACAAAGCATGTGCTGACCTCTAAAAAGAGATAAAGTAACACTCGCAAAATACACGCTGCATCCCAAAGAGCTCCTGCTTACGTGGGTATCTCCTGGTTATGTCCGCAAGGTGGACGTTCGTAGGAAGTTCGAAGCCCGGCCTAGTGGATCTCCGTAGTGTATACGCTGGAGCAATTTCATTATTCTACGGATATCCCTATCTCTGTCAAAGTATATACGATGGACATCCGTGGGACATAATTTTCTGACTGGCGATTCCTCCAAAGCTCCCGACAAAAATTTGCTACTCTTTGAATAGCACGCAGAACGCCTCATGTGTGTCCCTTACCGAGGTCACTTCCTCTCCGATTGCAGCCGCTGCCTATATAGGATCAAAACGCGGGCAACAATGGGGTGAGTCATGGCATAAATAAAAGAGAAAACAACGACCTCACCAGCTTATATTATTACTAGAGGCTTTTAAATGGCTAAATAACTAGAAATATTCATTGACTCATCCTTCACAAAACCGCTCCGGGGTCGCTTCATTACCTTGCGAACCTGAGACACGTGCCCAGTCCAAAGAGATATAACCTGCAAATAAAGTCGCAAACCCAGTCATAATCTGTCGTGTGTAATTACCGAAACTGGACATTGCTTATCGCATTGGTATTACAACGGCCGTTCACCGTCAGTGAAACGAAAATTCTCGAGTTCGTCATTTTAAGGCTCGCCAGACATTGGTGCAGAAAGAATGAACCATTCCCGTTCACAACCCGAGATCCCAAGATTGGAAGATAAGCTCGCCTTTTTCACTTAGTTAATGTTAATGAACGGAACCTACTGCACACTACCGATTATGGTGAAGGTTTGCAGAAAGTATATCTCATTATTCTTTGGCATACATCTGGCACCTTTCAAAATGTATATCCAAGTTAAATAAAGAAACGGGTCGCGGGAATGTTAGCATTAACACGTTGAAATCAATACCGTAATGCACGCAAATATGTGGCCGTGGAGTAACCGCGATTAGACGACGACAACGCTGCATGTATATTTTTGAGTCTCCAAGTAGTTGAAAGTGTCTCGGAAAATATATGCGTACCAAGGCGTTTGTCTCCACCTTCACAGCCTCTGCGTTGACGAACTGCAAATAGAACGATTCATTCTCTGAATTGCATTATTGCACAGTGTGATCATTGAAATTCAATTACAAGCAACGGAATTACGACTGAGCTATGCTGAGAGGATGTAGACTTGCACAACCGATTCTCGCCTCTATAACTTCGATGTCGAGCGGGAAAGGTGTGAGTGATTAATTGCCAGTTCTCACTTGGCGACGCCCGACGCGACGTCGTGAACGGACGGCGGAAATAGATGTGCATTTCCGGCGTTGAGACAGGATAGACGTCGAGCCAAAGAACTTGCCATGCCGAACTTTTTTCACGACGTCGGCGAGAGCTGACGAGAACGATAGATGGCGACCAATTAGGTGACACAGAAAGGCCACGCCTCCTGATTTTTCGTCTGCTTCGGACGTCGGAATGCCACTGTGGTGGGAACATGAAAATCGTGCGCGCTGACGGGGCGGCGGAAATGCGCCCCTACTTCCGCCGCCCGCACACGACGCAGCGTCGGGCGTCGGCAAGTGAGAACTGGCCTTAAGGCTACATATCTTGTACAGTGTATAGGGGTCAACACTTCCTTTATCTCCCCGTGAGCGAAAGTTGATGTGTCAAATGCACGCGACAGTGAAAGAACGAACAAGGAAAATATCATTTTGCAAAAAAAAAAAATCCTATGAAACCATTATATATCTTCTTGTCCCTCACTCCCGCTTACGGCCAGCACGTGCAGTAAGTAAGTGAGCATTGCTGCAATGTCCTTCAGTATTTACTGCAGATGCTGTAAGTTAGCCCCGTGACTGGTGAAGACAAGGGTAAGCTGTTCACACCACCACCTAAGTTACCTTTGTTAGTCCTGCGAGGGCTGCAACGTACTCGAACAAAGCCTGTAAAAGAACCAGTTTTATTTCCGCTTAAGTGGCAACAGTGAAGATGGAGTATTTGTCTTTCTTTCTGTCCCGTACCAAAAGTTCGACAGTTGACAACACATTGGACTTAACCGTATAGAGAAACATCGTCTGCTTTTCTCCTGTATCATGTGAACGAATTGAGATTACATACTCGGTTAATCTATTCAAATCTGTACTGAAGAAAGCATGCCGTTACTCGAGCACGCGCGTGCACTCCATATGACAAGCGCAGGATCGGATGACTGCCAACAAGGTATGGCCACGCCATTGTTTTGATGTATGAAGCGCCGTCAGAGGGCACATCACACGGCACTTCCGGTGTAAGATAACAGAGGGGTGGTGCACTTATCAGATATTTAAGCGAGGTGCTTGGGAAGTGCTGTCTCTCTTTTCTTGAGTTGGTTGGCTGGATGCAGCGCAAGCTGTTTTGCTCTTGTTTGTGAATAAACCCGGTATGTTGCATTGAATTTCTGTGTGTGCTGCTTGTTCCTTTGCGCATGGAGCGGACGGTCTGACGCCACGAGGTTGTCGGAACTTAGGTTTCCACAAAGGCTAGGCTAGTTGGTGCAATCTGTTCAGTTTGAAATGCGTCAAGTACGAGAAGGACTGGGCATGTCAGAATAACACACGAAAGATGCACGGTGGTGATGTATGTACATTTGCGGCGAAGGACCGAAAGAAAGACACTGGCCTTCGTTAATAAGTAGTGGAAGCTTGCGCAGTCTTTCACGTTATCCTCGTCTATCCCATCCTTCTCAGTTCAAACTAAAAAAAAAAAAAAAAGAGCGAAAGAAAAACGTAGCAAGTGGCTGTCACTTGTCCTCGCACTTTTTCGTGGTACAACAATTGCAATGGCAGCGAAATGATTATCAAAATCGTATCGAACATTGAGGAAAGTTTTATGCACTTTGAGATAAAGTGATATTGAAAACATCATCATGGAGGGCGAGTGTCGTAGATTGTTCTCCTTCGTTGGAGGGCCAAGCAAAGGAGAGCAAGTGATTCCTAAAACCCCGGCAATTGCCGAACAAATTATTTAAATATTCTACCGCAGGCGGAAAACCATTATTGGCGCAGTTCGTGCCAGCTGGCATTAAGAAAGTTGTAACTTTCCGTTATGTAGGATAGAATGCTAGCACAATCATTCTGCCGCATGTGGCCATAACCCATAATGCAGAGGCGGCACCGCATTTTCAAACGCATGTGTGAATGAGCCTTTAGAACAGCGTGAAAAAGATGTGTTCCTCTTGCCAATAAAAAAAAAAGTTCATTAACGGTTTAGAGGATGAAATTGGGGATAGAATTACATCTCTCCTGTCATCATTAGTGGGACGTGTTGAAATATTTATGTTTGTTCTTCCTGTTCTCTGTTGGTGCTATTCGGATCGAGTTGTATCCAGAGACACGCAGCGCCCTCGAACATGTTAGCGAGCAATACACACATGTATGGGACAAGCTAGATTCTGCGACCTTGAAAACATGAACCAGCATCTAGATGTAAGCCATTGTAAATCTGAGCAATAATTACCGCTTCGGAGTCATCTTCCGTCGGGTATTTCTGGGGTTCGATCTGTAGAGGGTAATAGTTAAAAGGTAAAGGTAGCATGAAACAATGAACCCACAGAAAAGCGGGCAAGCACTACATTGCAGACGTTAAGTCATATTGCGCTTGGAATCATATCGCCGAATCGGTATTTTAGATCTGAAACCCAAGACCTGCTCCGTCGTGGGCATGGAGGAAGGAAAGAGAGGAGGAGCCCTACTGCTCGGAGAAGTGAAGCCGAGATTGGCGGCCACTCCAGTGACATCACCGCTCGCTTTCTGGTTTCGGTTACATACATCTCTATGGGAGCCCGCAACGCATGTACAGGGTGTCCCACCGAAAATGAGCCAGGGGCTAAAGCAAAAACGGACTGCTCTACAGAAATGGAACCAGCTGTACTGCTTGGCAGTTGTGTGGTCTATCCAAAAATATGTTTTTCATCGCCTCGTGTCAATTAATTAGCGGTAATTAATTTTCTAACTTTTTAATTATCGGGTTTAGGTCTTACATATCAATGAGGAAGTTGTAGCACATGTCGAAAAAGACACACCTGAAGTGGTTCGAGGTCGCTACGGCTTGTGGTTTCGTTTTTTTTTCCCCGGGTTTAAAAGGTGGTTCCAGATGCTGGACAGATCGCTGCCCACAAATCGGCTCCCGCGCGTGACGGTTCCAGCGCCTTCCGGCGTACATTCACCTTGAGATTAGCGCGTGGAGACCATCCTTGGGCCACGTCAGACAAGAGGAAGATATTTCACCTGTTTCACGGCACATCTGTCAGAGTGCACCGGAATTATCGCCCGCGGGTGCCGAATTATGGGGAGCGCTCTGTGGTGCGCACCGGCTTCGGAAACCAATTTTTAAACTCGCGAAAAAAAACGAAACCACAAGCCATAGCAACCTCGAACCACTTTAGTTGCGTCTTTTTCGACATGTACTACTACATCCTCATTGACCTGTGGGAGCTAGAACCGACAATTCAAAAGTTAGAAAATTAATTACCTCCAATTAATTGACGAGGGGCGATGAAAAATATATTTTTGGATAGACCACACAACTGCCAAGCACGTGCAGTTGGTTCCATTTGTGTAGAGCACTCCGTTTTTTGTTTAGCCCCTGGCCCTTTTTCGGTGGGACACCCTGTATAGCTTCGGAGTACTTGTAGAGGTGTGGTGGTAGCGCGCCGAAGTGGTCCCCAAAATGGCGTGTGCAAAGCGACCTCATTGGGCTATTCAGGTAACGTGACCCTCTCGCGGCTCCAAAGAAGCTACATCTCATCTCCTGAATCCTCACGTCACTTGCCCCACGCTTTTCTCTTCTGTCGAAGAGCCGTTGGGGCCTCTCCTTTTCTTCTTTCCACCATGGTTGTGGGTTTGTATTGAATCATTAACGGGCTCGACGCGAGATGGCGCCACTGCATGTGTTCTTGCTCTGGGTCGATGGTGTTGGTTGCAAAGCAGATTAACTTCTTTGATGGTTACATTTATATTTTTCTGAAGGCAAAAGTAATGAGTTGACTGATTGTCAGCGTGCGCTGCTGTGTACGACAGTTCTTTGCATGACTGGGTGAACAAGAGGGAGTATTCCTTGTGTGGAGGAAGCGCGAGGAGCGAGACAGCCTACACGAGGTACAGGATACACTCCCCAGATTGAGGATGGTTTCCGACAAGATGTTAGAAAGCGTAGACACTCAGCGCGAGTGAGATCAAAATTCCCTCTTTGATCCAAATAACTTCAAGAAGCTTATTGACTGAAAATGTGGTGTTGTAACGTTAGTGCAGGTCCCCCAAACTCACCTCGGAAAAGCGTGCAACGAAGAAGGCCGCCACTAGATACCCCACTGTTGCCGTTCCGGATCACTTCAGCGCGCTAAGTTTAGCGGCAAAATGTTTTTGTTGTTTCTGCGAATGAATCTAGTCTTTATATGTCCAAATAAAACGCGTATAACAACTCTCTGTAGTGTTTCACTTTTTGGCCCGTTTTTAAACGTGTTGAGCGATCGGAAGGGCCTAGTGCACGGCTGCGTGCATCACATAGCGTACCTGTCGTACCAGGCGCCGCAGGCGCTGCAGTCGTCCATTTCTCCTTCGGTGACTTGGCCTGTCTTGGATTGTGCTTCAACTGGATCTTTAGCGCGCTACAATCCACGCAAGCCAACGTCTGGTAACAATGGGGTATCTAAGGGCGGCCTCCGGCATTGCACGCATCGGGATAGGAAGGAATACATGGGAAAATGGCGACCTTGGGGGACCTGCGTTAGTGGAAGTAAAATTTGTTTGTATTTTCTTGCACCCTTGCACGGGCAGGGCGTCTTCTTGAAAAGAGGACGGAAGGACTTACCACAACATGCTTGAAGAGGGATGTGCCCTCGCATGCGTTAACCTAGGTGAGAAATAAAAGGATAATGTTCCCTGCAGTAGTGGGTCGAGAATCTCTGCCATGTAGAAATACGCCACCGCTAGCTATTTCTATCTCAACTCCGGTATCTGCAAGCGGGTAGCTAATTCTGTGTTAGGTGGCAATGTCACTTCGCCGCATCAATGAGCATAGAATTGATGTAGTGTAAGAAACGGTGGACGCTGTTCGGGAAGGGTTAGCTACACTGTAAATCTGACACCCGTTGCGTACCTTTTGTGTACCTCTCGGAAGCAATGGGACCCGTAGGATGAGGTACACAACTGGTCTGTTGAAAGAGGGTGACAGCGAGAGGGGAATACGAAAAAAGCGGTCGCAAAACTCGCGCACCGCTCGAAAATTGTGCAGTTTCTATATTTCTACTAGAGACATAGAAAAGCGCTGGAGTTTCGGTTCCATAGCGGAATCGGCACCTCGGGGTTAGGCTCTACAACACTGCAATTTCGCGGTCAATCTATTCTCACCACTAACTATGAAGGTTAATTATGAAAGTTAATTAACGGCTACATTAATTACTGATACACCCTTGATAATCACACTGATACCTTTGAGGAGACTCTAACATGAGTATAGATATATTCAACGACTCTTCGAAAAGAAAGTAAATCGCGAATTTATGAAAATTCTGGAAAATTACGTGACACACCCTGTATATCCCAAACTACATTTTGGACTGTGCTTTGAAAAGGTGGCTTATTGTTTGATTAATACTTCAATATCCTCTGTCATTCAAAGTTCCGTCCGTTTCTTGCGCATGCGACGGGAAACTCGGTACCTCGCATCGCTGCGGAGCGGTCATCGCAATCGATATTACCCGAAGGTTGTTGGAATGTATGCTGCAACAGGCGTGCATCGGATCAGTGCTCGCCTGGTGGTCGACCATGAAAGAGCAAACGAGGATGCGATTTTGCGTCGTAAGGGGTAAGCTGATTGTGTGTTTGTTGGCCGTCTCTGAGCTTTCCCAAGGTGCTGATCAGGCTTCAGTCATATTCAAGCCAGGACTGTTGTGCTGTATATCCTATCGAGCAGCAGCTCCAGATCGCGCTCTGTCAGAGTAACGGCATCTCATTCGAGACGATGGCTGGGCTATACCGGTGAAGTTACGGCTGCTCCGTTTATGGCCTTAAGTTTGCCGTCTGTCTAGGGTATTAGTTCGTGTTGCCTCTGCATATTTCAGTCTCGAGTTTGCAGGCATCGCTGTGTGAAGCGCAAAGCTGGTTAAACAAACATTTTGTTGCTGTGATGATTTTACTCAGCTGTACGGTTCGAACATTGCTAATTTGTGCTTGAACACTCCATCTCAGACACCTTTCGGTCCAGTGCCTCAGAAACTTCGCTTTCTTTATGCCATTTGACGAATTGACATCCAATTGACCTTTTTCACATTTGTGTCGTATTCCATCGGCGCTCCAGCGAACCACTCTGGCAGACCTTTCCATTCAATAATATATATCCCCCCCCCCCCACTCTCGGCTGCGCCAAAACAATCACACGTGGGTATAGCATAAAGGACCAAAACCGGTCTTGGAGTAAGGCCGACATGTTCGCGCTGTGTGTCACTGGTCCCCAATCCAGACGTTACCATTCAGCGCCATCGATTGAACACGGAGGTAACCTGGTCCAGCGCAAACCCAAGGTCATCGGCCCACAGTGCATGCGCATGCGCAGCTGTGAAAAATTGTCTATTGGATATTAAATGCCCCGTGATTAATCGTAGGTCACCAGAAGAACACGCGCGGACTGCAGCGAGTCATAATTAGTGATGTCACGAACTTTTTGGTGGTCCGCACTTGGTGGTCCGCAAGGTTCGACGAACCTTCGAATTTCTTGTCAGTTTCGCAAAGGTTCGCAAAAGATCGCAGCTGAATTTAGCTGATTTTTAGCTGCTTTTTAACTTTGAAAGAAACGGACGAAAAGTTAAAAAAATCAAGCAATAATGAACGGTTATGTGCGCCCTCCTGTGCAAGGTACATATTTCTGCCCACATGAGCGAGGCTAGCGTTACTGTCGGTCGAGCCTTTCACTCTCACGCGCCGGGGCCTTATGTCGGATGACTTTGCTGCTGGTTTTGTTGACTATCCCAACCAGTTCAAGCTTCCACTTTAAAGGTATGTTGTTGGCTAACGATAAGGTAATTTGATAGTCGTTGTCTTGAGGCACTTTGATGACGTGTTCCAGAAGTCTACAAGGATGACGCAAAACAGAAAGTACTGAGGGAATGTCGACGTCGTAGCGTCGCAGTTGCTGCTGTGTTTTGTTGACTACCCCAAACAGTTCAAGCCTGCACATTGACTGTATAAGTGTGTTGCCGGCTAAAGATACGGTATTTTGGTAGTCGTTGTATCAGTGCACTGTGGTAACGTGAGTCCCCTGTGAGCTACAGCACAGAAAGCAGCAAAAGGTTTCTTTTACCAATAAAATAGATATTTCTCATGTTGCTGTTATTCAGGAAGACTCAGAAGAGGGTGGTATAATTGCCAGCTGGCTATAAAACTTCGTGGGGCCTTGGATGACAGGTAAGCGACGAAAGTCCGTCCCAGAAAGAGCCCACTAGTGTTCTGGCTTCGTGGTACGTAGTTTGTACGTTTAAGATTTAACTGCCAATAGTTTTGCGCCGTTGTCCTTGCGTGCTTTCTTACCGACTGTCTGTTTACTCTGCGAAGGTGTATGTAGGAATGGCTAGGTGGTTCCGTGGTAGGCGCGGGTAAGTTTATGTTGCTAGAACAGTACAAATCGAAAGAAAGCTAACTGATCTATCGTACATACCGTACAGGAGGACATATTGTCTGATGTGATAAAGCCTAATCAAGCCTTGAGTGGCGTACGTTGGACTGTTTACGTTACCGGGCAGGTCACGCCAGCGCATGCGCAGTGAAGTCGAACTTTCGCGAATTTTTGTGAGAAAAGTTCGAAAGTTTCGAACTTTTGCGAACTCAAACCTTGCCAGGTTCGTGACATCACTAGTCATAATGGCTGTCCATTGTCCGATGTCTAGTGACATTGAAGCTTGTGTGCGTGTGTAAAACGCTTCTTGACAGTGTGCGCGGAATGTTTTGTATGTATGATGGTGCCAACACTGTATACCACTTTCAAGGTACGTATTTTCAGAATAAAATAGCTTGTTGTGTAGAGCCTCATTTCACACATACACTAGGGCGGCACAACAGTGTTAAATTTTACCGACACTTGACAACATTCTCTCTGATTAGCAATGTCGCTATATGCGCCACGACAACCAAGGGAATAAGCTTTCGTGGAAACATTGTGCTACAGGATTATGGCAGGCTCCACCGTTCCGTCTCCAAATCGTTGACACCCTGCTTTGGAAGAATAGTTTCTTGCTTTCACGTGCTCGACTTCATAAAAAAAAGTCATCCATTTATTAAATTTATTCCTTTCGAACTTTTTTTTTAAATCTAAGTCCTAGGCGGGTAGCGACACTCTTTCCCTCAAGCATCGGATGGTAACACCAACAACGTAACACCAATACGATATCTTTCACGTACCTTGGGTTCGTTGATGACATCCTGCAGGGTCACCTGTGTGTGGCGGGAACGCAAGCTGCATCTAAGCCATCTACTTATGTATTAATGCACGATGTAGAACAAAAAACTTGAAGGCCAGCAGGAACACAAATTCCACTGATCAATCGCAAGCGAGTACCTGAGTCCGCTACGGAGCAACAAAATCGGGCACACATGGACCAGGGAATGCACCAGAAAAGCAATGACGCTTCAACCAAGATCATGCATTTTTAAATCAGAACTTCACCGCATAGCGCGCTCTTTGCCAACCACCATCCCCAGTGACAGTGCCCCCTGATTGGAAGGCGTACGCCTTTTTGTGACACTTATGCGGTTATCCTAATTGTCAAAGGGTGGTGGTGGATGTGACGGAACGACCTGTCGTAGCCGGCCACGCTCACTCAGGCAAAGTCACGGAAGGGGGCGTGCGTCTTGGGCCAACTTCTCAGTGAATGTATGAGGAAACTGCGCATTCCCCGTGCTTTCCACAAATCAGTATATTTTTGCGCAATGGTTCGCCTTCACCGCGCTATGTGGTGAAGTTCCCTTTTAAGAGTGTTCCTGCACCCGGCACCGTATTTGTGGACCCTATTCCATTCAGAACGTACCGGAGAAAGGCGTTGCTGGTTGGTCCGGTTAGAGGAGATGAACTTATCGGAGGGGACAGCGCGGTAAGCGGGCAAGCGCGGCGCAGGCAGGTGCACCACTCAGTATTGACACGACACCAAACAACCCGACGGGAGCGGTCGTTTATCATTTATATATTCGTAACTCCACAAGGAAAGCTAGAAGGACAACGAGTATTCCACGCCAAGCGACTTCCAGTATAGAACCAGCAGTCGTAGGAATCGCTGCCTACACTCTTAGAAATGAACTTCACCACATAGCACGCTCCTAGCCAACCATCACCCCGAATGACAACGTTCTTGCCTTAGATTTGTTGAAAACGGGAGGAGGAGCCTATTTTGTGCCATTATGCACGGCACAGAATAGGCTCGGCCTTCAGTTTTAAACAAATCTAAGTCGAGAACGTTGTCATTCGGGGCGTGCTATGTGGTGAAGTTCATTTTTAAGAGTGTAGTTGCTGTAAGGAGCTTTAGTTCACATGCATTGTTTTTACTGGCGCTGTCAGATACTTTCAGAGCATGATGGCCAATCTCTGTTCTCTACGATTGGCGATCATGTCCTTTGACTGTCAGTATACAACGGCCATGTAACGAAGCGACAAACCCATTTTCAGGACTATGTCGCACTTATTTTTTATTGCTGATATCTGAAACAACTGCTATACAAGGAACCACATTGTGCTCAGCAAGGAACCAAGGTCGGGCAAGTAAGCGTGTAAGTTCTGCACTGTTAAAACCAGGGAAGGGTAACGGTAATGGTAACGCAAACAGAAACGGTATATTACCGAAATTGGAGGTGGTAACGATAACGGAAACGCATACCACGGTCATCCGTTACCGGAAACTGAAACGCAAACGAATTTATCGTCCCGTATTGAATTCGGGTAATGACTATTCATGTTGTGCGATGACATTTGAGTGACTTTTCATTTTTTTGTTTTTGTTTTCATGACTCCATTCCCTGTAATGCTCTAAATACTACACGAAAGCATAGAAGGAAAGCGCAATATTGAATCTCCAGGATGCATCCGTCGCTTACATCGTCCCAGTCTTCATAATTTCATAACATCAACACATGACTATATTCCACCATAGCACCAGGATGACAACCTACTATTTAGTTACTTATTTTGTACTTCGTTCTTTTTTTAATTTCACCGTGGCCATGACAGTATTATTTACTACTGAGAGCGTCTGCTTATGAATGCGACATTGAATGAAGGTTACGCCAATCTTGAGTTGCTGGACTCCGAGTGACTGAAGACTGAAGACATGTTCCTACATTTTTTTTTAATCTTGCGAAATGTGCGCATCCCAACGACGTAAAATTACTTGTGTAGTGTGTACGCGTGACACCGAAGGCACCTGTGCAAAACAGGGTGCTGACAGAGCCGGAAGGGCTGTCCGCTCGCAGCTCTGTAACAACCGTTCCATTACCGGAAACAGTAACGGAAACGTAACGGAAACGAAATTGAAGGGCCGGTATCAGAAACAGATAACGGAAACGAAAATATAGCAATAACGAAAATAGAAACCTTAACCAAAATACGTCCATTATCCTTCCCTGGTAAAACAGAACTTCAGCACATAGCACGCTCATAGCCAACCATCATTCTGAATGATATCATTCTGTGCATTGATCTGTTGAAAATTGGTGGAGGCGCCTATCTGAGAACATTATGATTGTCCCAGATAGACGCCTCCCCCCTATTTTGAACAAATCAGGACACAGAATGATATGATTCGGAATGATGGTTGGCTAGGAGCATGCTATGTGGTTAAGTTCTGTTTTAACAGTGTAGCTCTGCCAACCAGAGATGCTTGCACTAGATAGCGCATTCCCAATCAAACGCAAGACGTTCGTGCCTTACGACTTGTATGTCGATACCTGACGACGATGTCAAACCTAGCGATTGTCTTGTCCCGTGTTATATGTCTGTCTGTTCGTCCCCTAGCTTGTCTGCACCACAAACACTGGGATATGCTGCATGAGTCAAGCTTTCACCAGCTCGCTTGCTTAAGACTTCTATGCCCAGCACACTATGGTTCTCAGGTGACAGTAATCATTACATTATGCGGAAGTGACTACAGCTCTCTCGAACTTACAAAGCATGCAAGACAATGGACCTTTTCTGATTAAGCATATGCGCTTATTCATCAACCTGCAGTCAGCTGACATGTCATTTTGGGGTAGGTAATTGGTGTCAAGGTTGCGCGGACGTTCGTGGTCGACACTTGACGTCACTTTGTACTCGTAATCAGTACAATACGCTTTCACTCTTTCCGCATTCTTTTTTCAATTTTCTCAGGCTACTTTCGCACGTAACGTGCCAGCCTGAAAAGCGCCCCGCGTTAATTTTGAGTTGAAATAAGAAGTTTATTTGCATTCTGGCGCCAGAGGCGACACGTACATGCAAATGGTCCGTTTAGGTTCTGAAAGCCATGCTGTTTTAACGCACTGCACGTCCGCCGTACTCCCCGGATGTTACCCGACCGAGAGCAAGGTCTTTTTTTCGAAGCTTAAAGAAGCTTCAAGAACGACGTGCACTAAACAGGTCATTATGCCGAACTGTAATATAGAATTATGACATTTCCTTGTCGGACCGAAAACATTTCAGCATCTCCTGGTATGGTATATGTGACGATCCAATACAGGACAGCCGGTCTGCTGAGAACAGTATGGTTTTTAATTGTGTTCTGCTCTATATAGAAAGGCGTAGATATTCATTGCGCCAGCAGGAAGCATATCGCATAAGGTATGAACATTTTTCTTGTCTTCTTAAATATACCACGTTGCTCATCGGCACGCTTTCTGCACAGCAGTGCGAAAATGACCGTGCCCATTGTAAATGCTCTACCGTCTGGAGAAGTTTCGACGCACTTTCTTATCGTTGATATTTACATGTGCGACACTATTGGCGTCAAATAGCCTCCCCACCCCCCACCCCAACCCCCTGTGCAAGAAGGAAGCAGGCAACGCAACAATAACATCTTTCGCCTTTACCAACATGGCTGTCGTCATCCGCCATTCACTGACAACGACGGACTGCGCGACAAGGTCCTCGAGCGGAGTAAAACTGTGTCGCTCCTTTCCACTTCCCCTCGATAAAGGATGAGCCAGGAGTTTCGAAAACGCAAATTTCACTGGGCATGCTTCGACCAGCAACTGATTGTGAAATTTTTGTAGAAATCTTAAGAAAAACACGTGTTTTTGATTCGGATAGCGTGTTACGGCTATACGCTTCCGAATTCAGGAAGAAAAATGCTGCTTTTCCTTGGCAGTTTCTCGAGATTAATTATGCAACTGAGCTTAATTAATACGTACCACGAACGCAAACGACCTCAATGTGTGGCAAAGGTCCGTGTGAATGTATTTTAAGTGGTTCCATAATTTTCTGAAGTAAAACACACTTTTAGGAATTCAGTTGCATTCTCTCGTGGAACACCCTGTATTACAACTACATATCGCACGTTTAATTTCATCATACTGATCTGATAAAATGTGATTACTTTTGGTGAGATGCTAGTGCGAACGTGATCAACACCGAGCACCCATTCCGTTATTTGGGTGTCACAAATTCTGCAGTATGATTTACCTCCAAAAACAGTTGCAGATCCTTCATGGGTCCACGGGACTGGTTAGCGTTCTGAAAGTAAATTCACAATGTTAACCAGGCTAACGACAATATTTCTATTGAATCAGGCATTACCCAAGGCTCCGTACACCTTAAGACAAAAAGGAGTAAAATGCGGAGTAATTGCAGCTTCTAGTCCCCTAGACTGCAATTAGTCCCAATTTTAGTCCCTTAAACCCGGCATTTACTTCCGAGGAGCGCAAATTGTCACTGAACTTGGCAAATGGTCTTCCGAATGAAACAGACTACGTGAATATGTGCTCTTGGTCAATTAATCTGATGGCATATGGCTGCATAACTCAGCCAACTTATCAATTTTCCGCCCAGTCAGAGTAAGAAACAGCGCTTCTTTCTTCGCAAAATGTATGTCGCAAGATTTTATATGACTCGATATATCATGGTTGACCTTTTGATTTAGAGAATTGTCATGCATGGACACGAGCTATGTACCCGGGACTCTTAGAACAGATTGTGAAACGCAGCCTCCACTCTGTGACAGTCCCGAAAGCGACTAGTCTGGTGTCAATGCATTTAGTCCCCAAAAGGAGTAAAGTTGCTCCTGTTTTGCTTAGAGTGTACTAAGCTCCGTGTTATTCTTGATATGAAGTAATGGCCCACCAACTAATATTTCGTCTACTGTCAGGCTGTTCGCAGATGATTCAGTTATCTACCGAACAATTGTTTCTTCCTTTGATCAGCGTATGTTACAAGACGACCTTGTGAACGTGTACACGAGTGGTGCATAACAATGCATACGCGCTCTTAGCAAAAAGGGTAGAGCAGTTACACCTTTTAAGAGGAAATAGGTTGTCGCATATGTTGTGCCTAAAACGTTGAAAATATTCTACCTGCTATCTATGAATGATAGGGTTACCGCTCTGATATGATGGTGAGCGAGGAGGGCGTACGCCTTTTTGTAGCAATTTAGAGATATGATAATTGCTTTTACCACCCTTTTAAAGCCCTTTATCAGGCGCTACGTTCACCTAGGTGATAACTCTAGAAGTTCCCGCCTTTTCACGCCCTTTTTTTTTTCGTTAGAGTGTGCCATTGAACCTCCACATAAATGTAACATTCCCTTATGTGGTCACCGTATAGTCCTCGTGCCACGGATGATCTTACGTACACGATTAATGACACGATCATCCCCTTCCCTTACTGTTATAAATATCTTGGCGTTTCCGTTTCATCCAACAGTACCTGGAACAGTCACGTTGAACACATTTCTACTAATACAGTATAGGCGTTGATTTAAAAGAGCCCCTCCTCACCTAAAGCATCTGGGACACACTTATTGCGTACGACCAGAACTGGAGTACGCCTGTTCTGTGTGGGACCCTTCCCAAACTTATCTGTCCGGGTCCATTGAGCGCATCCAGAACAGATCTGCCCGTTTCAGCGCTAGCGACTTCTCTTTCTGCACATCTGTATCGTCATTAAAACGTAACTACATTCTCACTAGGCTATCTCAATACTCCCCCTGCACCACACACACACAGAGGGGCTTACTACAGCCCGCAGGAAGAACATTTTGTATGGGAGAGAGTTCAGGATTTTAATTCAACCTTTAAGGTTATTTACTGAACGACTCTCGTAAATCGTTATTCAGCATGATAGGCAAGAAGGAAAGAATTGCGAGCGCATTTTATTCATAGAAAAAGCGCAAGGACAACCGTGCCGTCGTTTGTCTGGAAGTGCCAAAGAAAACCTGAGACTGCACAGACGGCCCCAAAGCGGCCCAGTCTACTGAAAGTCGAGTGCAATGTGGGTGGACGGGTAGGTGGATACAAGGCCTTGAACAGGCTCGTGAAACTAAAAACATTGATAAGACACATACCATCCACCCTTATTGCACTCGACTTTCAGTACTCTTGGGGAAACATAAACGTGGGAATTATCTTACCTCTATGAAGGCATTCACGCCGCTTGCCATGTAGTCGATGACCTTGGAAGGAATAAGACAAGCGTGCTATGTTCATTGATATAACTGAAGGGCGGAGCGTCCAGGTCTAGGATCATGCCGGAAGTGACAGTGTTTTTGCTCTGTCATCCCAGTATACATGCGCCTCTGAGAACCCTAGATATGTCGCACAGGACAGAAACCACATTATCGGGTAGTGGCATGGATATCAAACACTCTTCGAGGATCAGCATTATCATTGAACCAAAGGGATAATGTGTGCAGACAAATATCACGGTGATGACTCTTAGGAATGACTGCCGCGTTCAAGGGGTTTGATACTTTGATGTCGTCTATTACGTCACGCACACATCGTATTGCACACTGAAACACTAAGGGGAAAGAGATTTATTCTCCTGTGTGTAGTACTTGGCGAGATGGGAACCCCTCAACACACGTACGCGCTAAGCTTTGACATCAAGAGCTCCGGCCATTCCCATTGGTATTCGTAAGCACGTGACTTCTACCGCGCTTCCTCCCTTTCGGAGACCTGCTGTGACATCAGAGACGCATGAGTTCCGGTATATTTGCTCTGTCGGTTTTCTACGCGCCTATAAAGTCCATTACTGTACAACATGGAATGCAGGTTCACATGGATGTAAACCTGATTACATTTACGTTTATGCGGAATAACTTGAGATGAAGTGTTGTAACCTCCTTTAAAGGAGCATGGAAGTGACATTTCACGTGGCTCGACACCCTGCTTCATCCCTCTTCATCAAGGAGGCACGATGCAAAACATTTTCGCTCTGGGGCGTATTGTCACTGCGCAATACAATTTACGAAACACAGTCGGAGAAAGCAGTCGCGGACGAGAGACACGAGCCCCGCGTGACGTAGAACCTGCTTGAGCTGTGCCGTTGGACGTCACTGGTGACGTGCCGGAGCCCGTGATACGTCAAGACGTCTTCTCGTTCGCCCATGTGCTTTGGAGACTGTCATCATATTGCTACATATTTCTTTCCAACATGGCGCAAGTTTCAATATCCCCATACTAGCTCTTGCTGGCACTTTTTTGTTTTCCCTAGAGCCTGTACTGCTGACTTTTCGATAATTACCTTTTCTGCCGCTTGTGTATAGTTCTCCAAAGCCTGGAAGTAGACAGAAGGACAAAGTGGATTTAAAAAAACGTTTCGTGATAGTCTAATATCGATACCGCACAACCAGGAACCACTGAGAACTAAAACTGATAATTTGTTCATCGCAGTATTGCACCCACAGTCTCCACATTTTTCTGCACATTACGCTGTATGCTATGTGGTGACAAGCCGTGTTATTTTTTCTTTTTGTATTGCGAGCGACATCACCGGTAGACAGCCTTCCAATACCGTGCGCACCCAGGAGCCTTCATAACATACCGTCAAAGCATTCCTGGTGAGGGATATATCCTGCGAATAATATGCAGGGTTGACCAGGATCAAGTTTCGGCTTTTTAATGACGATAAAACAAAGAACGTTGCTTTTCGGGACCATAAATATGCATCGGACGACGTATTGTACACTAAAATACTATGTCAGTACAGTCACTCCGTTCAAATTACTGCGAATAACTCGTGAGAAAAAGAAAAAAGAAACGGCGGCTCTATAACATTTTCTATAGGGCCAATACCGGTTTCCGTTCCGTCCGCTGGTTGGCGCCACAGTCGGAAGCGGCGTTGAAGTCGAGATTGAGGGCCAGTTCTCACTTGGCGATGATCGACGCGACGTCGTGAGCTGACAGCGGATATAGACGCGCGTTTCTGGCGTTGGGAGAGGAGAGACGTCGAGCAAAAAAAAATTACCATAGCGGTCGCTTTCACGACGTCGGCGACAGGTAGCGAGAACGATACACTGGCGACCAATGAGGTGACAGAGAAAGGCCACGCCTCTTGAGTTTTCGTATGCTTTGGACGTCGGAATGCCGCTGTGGTGGGAACATGAAAATCGTGCGCGCTGACGGGGCGGCGGAAATGCGCCTCTACTTCCGCCGCCCGTTCGCGACGTCGCGTCGGACGTCGCACAGTGAGAATTGGGCCTGAGAGCAACGGAGTGCGTCGAACCCTATGCACAAAAATGCTGTATAAAGCTATTTTATACAACGAAATAAAGTTAAAATTCGGGCGGGTCGGTGATCCATACTAGAAGCGAGAAAAGAAACATTGCTGTGGGGCCACGAAAAGGACAAAGGACGAGACAAACACAGCGCTGTACTGCCAACCAAAGACTTTTACCTGGGAAACATGCCCCTTTTTATAATACAACAACCCTCTGCCCTTCCTTCTCCTGTCGAATATCCGATAACTGCCGAACCCCACCTAGGTCACCAGAAAGTTCATCACCTTATCGAACAGAAGGACACAGAAGGGTTTCTGATACAACTCGAACCCGCTTTGCTATCTCTTATGGCCTTCCTGTACAGCAAACAACCTGGGGGCTTAATCACTTCCATCGTTCGCGAGCCAACGAGGGGCGGAGCTCTTGTTAAAGGGAGAATCCGCATAAGGTCCCTTCCGAGATTTTCGAATATTCGTCACCTTTAGCCATCAACGACCATGCCTGTAAAATATCTCCTTCGAAAACTGAGTCAAACTTGATAAAAATTATTTACTTCTATGACGCGCTCGGTGACAGGGTAGTGCGAGCCACGAGCGCTTTTCTGCAAGCAACACCGAGCGTGATGTAAGTCGCGAGATATCCCGCGCCGTCCGCCTTGCTTTGCTGTGTAAAACACACAGTAAAACACGCAGTTTTGACGAAGGAAATTTTCCGTAGCAATTGTGTTCGTTACGTCTCACACTGATCTTACACCCACCACGATGGCCGGTAAGACATGCTGTATAATCAGTTGTGGCAACAGGTCGGATACAACAACAGACGTAGCATATTTCCAGTTTCCGACGGCCAAACAACGTCGTTTGGAGTGGGAAATGGCGCTGCGCAAAATCAAGTGGAGGAAGACCAGCTCGAGAACGATATGTTCTCATCATTTTGAGCCAGGAATGTTCGACACGAAAAGACGGCTCATGCGGGAACTCGGAGTGGCACCTGCGGGAGGCACCGACCGCATGTGCACCTGCAACATGTTTCATATTACGCGTGCACCCGTGGCACTTATACAGGGTGTCCCAGAAAACGTGTCATTGAATTATAATAAAAAAACTACGCCACCTAGAACCATGCGGTCAACAGCATTTGTTCTTATTAGTTTTTGCCACCTTCTAATGTGAATGTCATTACTCCAAGTTTAATTATGTAAATATTTGCGTACTGAACTCGGAAATTTGCCAAATAAAGGTCCCTTTTTTACCCCACCAACATGAAGAGCGTGCCGAATACACTCAAATTCATGATAATTCACAGTGATATTCACGAGCTATTCCATCGGAAAAAATAGCCGAATATCATGCTTTTCGGAGCACCGGACAATAGCGCGCGATGACGTTTTGAGCGCAATCGCTCTCAGTGCGACGAAAGGAGGTTCCGAAGCCAGCCCACAGAGTGATAGTAGAAAAAGTAACAGTTCCTAAAATTGGGAGAGGGAAAGCAAAATCCCAGCGAAAGTTGGACATGATAAGCCGTGCCTGTTTTATCTCTTTCTGCGATGTCGGGGAGGGCTGGGTTTCCAACCTCCTTTCGTCGGACTGACAAAGATTGCGCTGAAAAATTCATCGTGCGCTATTCTGTGCGACCTCCGTAGAGTATGATGTTCGGCTATTTTCTCCGATGGGATAGCTCCTGAATATCCCTGTCAATTATCATTAATTTGACTAAATTAGAAACGCTCTTCACATTGGCGGGGTTACAAAGTTACCTTTACTAGGCAAATTTCCGACTTAAGCTCGCAAAAATTTACATAATTAAACTTACGTTACACGACATTCATATGAGGAGGTGGCAAAAACCCAGTAAGAACAAATGCCATTGACCGCATGACTCTAGTTGGTGTAATTTTTTTATTATAATTCAATGACACGTTTTCTGGGACACCCTGTATAAGAATGTGCGACAACCTATTAGAAACTCATCATTAGTTACTCCGAGTTCGACAGTCTTCAGTGTATGGGTCCGAGGCCTCGGTTTCAAGCGACGCGCACACTGGTACAGGGTCCGTCGAATACGGCGAGTCGTTGTGGTTTATGGTGGCGGTCAAGTCATTCTCCTCATTAGAATACACGTCTGAATCGGGCTCAAGTCCCGTGGAGTTCTATTCTGATGCGGAGTCGGTTTCCATGACTGCGCGTTGAGCGTAACTTGCTTCCTTGCGTCTTCAATGCAATACAGCACATGGGAATCACGGCAGACGAATCTCGCGACTGACGTCACGGCGTGGCGCTCCTCGATTCCGATGACACCGCCTGCTCTCATAGTTTCGGTTTCGCTTTATCGTTTTCGCTGTTTGTAAATTATACGCGCACGTTTATACGAAACGGAGGCTGTTGTCAGCATCTGGGGGGTGGTCTCTGCTGAAATCAACTTTCACTTAATTTTGGGCACAACCGTTGCGGACCCTCCCTTTAACACGAACAGGTGACACGTTTCACGTGATGCGCGTTTTTGGTTGACGGGACAAAGACGTAATCTCTTGCTCGCGTAGCGACGGACGGTGTCGTCTGCCTAACGAATGCACGTGCACACAGGCTTCATCGCCTACATATGGCTCATGATCTAACGAGGCGGGAGGCACTCGGGAGCTCGAGCACGTGGTGTATGACGCGCACTTTTCGTTAAAGTGACAGGGGCGTAATCTCTCGGTCCAGTTAAGAACGAATTAGATCGTTTGCCTAACGAGTGGGTCTACCCACTCGTTAGAATGTGAAACATCTTCATTTGGAGATTTGCAGAAACGGAGTTTCTGCAGAAACGAACATATATTGCTCCACGACTGTGTACAAAATGACATGCTCCCCGTTTCCAGGTATTTACACCAGTGGTTACATAAGGGCTGTGAGATATTCTCGAGAAGATGCAGATAAAGACTAGAAAAAAGACGAAGAAGTGACACCCACAAGCCACAGACAAACCATAGACAAACCATGCGAGCTATCCAAACAAAATTAAACGACCTCATTGGTCAACAAGATTGCAGCCTCGTTGGCAGCTGTAGTTCGTTCTCACCAGCTCCCGTGGCTCAGTGGGTAGCGTGCTGGCCATGTCACGTCGAGACTGGGAGGTACCCGGGTTCGAATCCCGGTGCCGGCTGTGCTGTCTGGGGCTTTTCCTGGGTTTTCCTCAGACGCTTTCAGACATATGTCGGCACAGTTCCCTTAGAAGTCGGCCCAGGACGCACATTCCCCAGGGCGTCAGTCGTGACGTTGCCCACATACGTGAGGCCGACAACGGCAAGCCTTATCACCATCCACCATCACCACTGTAGTTCGTTCAGGGCGGTGACATCACAACACGTACGAGCACGATAGCCTCAACGACGAAGCAAAACGAGGAGCAGAGATTGTGCCACAGCAGGGCGTCGATAAGTTTCTTCGTTTCGCTATTCGTAACGACACGCTGACGTTGAAGCTGCCCAAGAAAGATGGCGGAGTGATTCTCCGCTTGGGCGATCACACAAGCGGCTAACTGTGCCCCATGGACGTGATGGCGTCAGGAGTCCTTTCAACTGGACGAGACAGATTTTGTAAAGTTCTTCCGTCCACCAAGAAACGCTTTCCGCACCGTTTGTGAGGACTTGCAACCTGCAACCCTCACTCCGTCTTCGTAGCTACGGGTGTTGTGATGAACAACACAGGCGAAATGGATGAATATAGTAGTGTTCGAATTGTTCTCTTTAATAGTACATTGCGGACATAGTGTTGATGTAGTAGTGAGCAGAAGAGCAAAGGATTCTGTGGATTTTCTGAGGTCGATTGTCTTGAATAGTTTCATAACAATATCTTGCTTCGCGGTGCTAACATGGGATTAAAACAGTTCACTAACGTTCTGTTCAAGCTCACTAGAAAAACGTTCCACTTTGAATTTATTTTATTTTAGGCGCCAGGATGCCTTTCAACTGGACCAGATAGATTTTGTAAAGTTGTTCCGTCCAGGAAGAAATGCTGTTCGTACTGTTTATGAGGCCTGACAGTAAGGCAGCGCGTTGCACTTCCATGCTTGAAGGAAAAACTTACATAAAGTTAATGAAATAAGCGTACACGTTGAGGAGAACGGGCAGTATCCTCCTCTTTCTTCTTTTGATACTTCTGATACCACTTCGTCTTTCCTTTCTGGTCTCGGACTCCCACTTGCCCTAGAACTCAGCGTTTGCCCTAGAAAGGCGTTTGTGACACTTATGCTGTTCATAATTGTCACAAAGAGGCGTACGTATTGCTCGACGATTATCCTTACAGTGACGTACATGTTTGTTAATTATTTTCACACGACTAGCGAGCCATATATTGAGACGGGAAGAACAAGAAGATGATGAACGAGCCTGGGAACGAACGCAATGAGCATGTATGAGAGCACGAGAATGCGAGCTATCGGAACAAACGAAACAGTCCTGTTGGTCAGAGAAGATGCAGCCTCGCTGCCAGCCTGCTCTTCACTCAGGGCGGTGACATCACAACACGTGAGCGCTCGCAACGTGCACAATAACCGCAAAGAAGGAGCTTCACGAGGAGCACAGATTGCGACCACGCAATGCATCGATAAAGTTGCTCGTTTCGATAGCCTGAACGTCTCGTTCAGCTGTCTCGTGCCGTTAAGTTGAACGTGTGAAACGATTAAGCCCCCAGATTTGCTGCTCTTAAAAAATAAGCTTCACGTTAGTAAATAATGCCTAGCACCCAACATACGTGGCCAAATCGTCCCCCAAGGTAAACGATGAAAGATGGAAGTCACTGAAAAGGCCAGCCAGCTGTAGGATTCGAACGCATATCTTCTAGATTACGGGTCCGGAGCTCCACCAATTCAGCTAAGCTGACACACCTCCCCAGCGACATCCAATGGAGCGTCATCAGAAGGGACAAACGAGCCACTCTCTCCCACTCATCCTCCTTTCACTCTTACATTTTTGCTCACTCATACATACATTCATACGACGGTATCGACGCAAGCGGCATCACCATGATAGGGAAGCCTGAGCGATGGGCAAGACACCAGCTCAGGCTTCCCTATCATGGAATTTATCCACCAGCTAGCCTGCATTTACGCCATTCTGTCAAGCGGCATCAGTTGCACATAAGACAATTGATGACATCAATTCAGGCGGCATTGGAAGTCGCTGGCGAGGTGTGCTAGCTTAGCTCAATCAGTAAGGCCGGTAGTCCAGAAGATGTGGGTTCGAGTCCTACAGCTGCCTAACCTTTTTTGCGACTTCCATCTTTCATCATTGATTTCTTAAGCATTTGAGGCCTTGTATGTGTTTGTCCTTCTATTCGCGTTTTCGACGACCTGTAGGTGGCGCATCTTAACTCCAACATGGCGGACGTATCCAGGTTGTCACTTAGTTTCGATTTTGATATTGCTGACCTGCAATGTTGATTCTCGATGCGTTGAAGGCGAACGAGTATTACACGCTGCTCATATACTTCTGGCAGGCGTAACCGAGTTGTCCAAAGAGAAGGCTACAGTTGTCGCGTATTATTTGCGAATTTCCTTGATCAACCACACTTCGTGAAGGTGAATTTCACGTTTACCGATTGCGAGGCCGAAATACCAAGCAGCGAGTGACCTGTGCTGCAGGAATGTCAGAGACATGCAAGCACACGATATCTGTGCTTGCATGTCTCTGACATTGTGACACTGACACAGTGACCTGTGTTGATGCTCTCTTACAGATAAGATCTTCTAAGTGTGTAGCGCGTGTACGAATGTAGTTTAGAATTTATAGGGTAATGTTGCCACATCCGTGTGTCATTGATGCGTATGTTTTTGGGAAACCTTAACGAAACGTCGCATTCTTTCTGCATTCTTTCCCAAGTGATTTGACGCGCTGATTCAAATGCACAGTTACAAAACTGACTTAGTTTTCGCGCTATCCCTTGTACTTTATTGCACATAATGGCTACTGTGGAGACTATAGGGGGCGCCAGTAGGAGGGAGCGAAGGCAAAGAAGGAGCCGCCACGGGAGGGCGCGATTGCCAAAGGGTGGAAAGGGAATAAGGCAGGTCCTGGTAAAAAGGAACAGCGGGGAGGTGGGAATTAAGAGAGACTTGTGGCGAGCGGCACGTCCGAGGGAGCGGCCTTACTCTATCAAGGTATGCAATAAGCCGTCTGATGTTTGACTGACCTTTCTTGTGTTCCTCCAAGGGCAGGAGGGGCGGGGGTGGTCGGGGAGATGGGAAGAAATTCCCGTACTACTCAAGTTTGAAAAATATTGTTCTATTTTGCCTAGACTAAGTTTTGCTCCCCTTCCTGACGTGTAGGCAGTACCGCTCCAAGAGCTCTGCCATGCACACATAAGCATTGCAGATGTAACAGGTTTGCTGATTTTGCGTTGCTCAATCCACCTCTTCCGAGGATGCGTCAAAGTGGGCGGTGTTCCATGTGTGGAGAGAAGGAAACGTGGAAAGACAAACTGCTGTCCCCTCGGCGCGCATAGTCGCGTTGTGTCACAGAGCAAAAGTCGTTTGGTTTAGTTTGCTGGTCGTTATCTTCTCTGTTTCCTTCATCCATGATTTTAGCAGCAAAATACAGGTGCAGCTGAGCGACCCATGCGAAAAGCAGCAAGTTCTCCGCACGTGAACGCGGGGTCGGCCATGTGTACCTGGATCGGCTAGTCCCGAGTTTCACCGCTGTGTGGCGTCGATTTGGCGAAAAACGCGAATATGTGTTCCAGCCTCAGAACATCAATTGTCTCAAGGTACCTTGTTATATACGTTCAAATGATGTTGTTTTAATCTTGATTTACCACAATTGGAAATCTCACCTATATACATACAGCTTCCCGCACTTTAAACTTTTCCCCTTTAAATTTTCAGGAATTATTCCCAGTAATTTTAACGGAGTGGCCCTGAATTGACATAAAATTCTAGTGCATGATAAGTCCCTCGATGCACAGGTCCCGAAAAGCCAGTATTCTCTCTGTAACCGTCATTATAATCCCAGAAAATTACTTTCGACAACACCATAGTACGTAGAGGGTGCGCGCAAGGGCCGTTTGTAGACGGATGTTACCTGGCTTTATTCCCCCGTGACATTTTCCATCACTGCTGTAGAGTGTTTTCATACTCTCTCACACACAGTTTTTTTGCTCTTTAAAAGCATTTCTTCCTGGGCATAGCAGCGGGGAAATTCCGCTGTGCCCGCCTACAGGGCGTCCCAGCTAAATGCCAACATATTTTCTTTTTAAATATATATATCCCTTTTCCCGAGATGAAATCAATTACAATATAGCATATGCTGAAGGACACTCATTAGGAGGGCATTAGCACACTCCTAAGGCAAAGTCGTAATCAACGTTTAATAACTAACCTTTTAATTATAAAAGCTACAAAGTGGACCCAGCAAGAAAAAGCTGGTCCCTTCGGTCACCTGATGCCGGAGCCGTTTTCCGAACAAAAACCCGTTCGGGAGATCGTCTGCAAAACAAAAAAAAGTATTGAAAGAACACGTTTTTTTTTTTCAGTGTTTTGTTCATTGCGCATCTTCGGAGATGGGTCTTTCCTTCACCTCCAGTGTGAGAGGGTGAAGGAGCAGAATGCCGCCTCGTGCGTAGAAGATGAGCTTTAGCTTGCGGAAACAAAACGAAAACAAATGTATCGGGTGACTCTAGCGGAACTGCCCTTATCTTGGGCTGCGTTTTATGTTCTCTTTTAATCGTCTTCCAGGACGCAAGAGGCGACAGTGTGCCCTTTCACCCTCTCACATTGTGGTTGAAGGATAGTCGTGTCTCCGAAGATGCACAACAAAGAAACTAAAGGAAAAATGGTGTTCCTTCACGATTTTTTTTCCGGACGATCTATCGAAGAGATTTTTGTTTTGAAAACGGCTCCTGTATCAGGTGACCGAAGAGATAGATCATTTGTTGTCATTGGGACAACTTCGTAGCTTTTATAACTAAAAAGTTCAATATTGAAAGTTAATTAAGACATTGCCTTAGGAGTTTGCTAATGCCCTCCTGAGGGGTGCCCTTCAGCATATGTTATATTGCAATCGATTTCATCTCGGAAAAAGTGGTGCATATATTTTCTAATAAATATGTTCGCATTTAGCTGGGACTCCCTGTATATACTTGAATGCATCACTGTTAAGTACAGTATCTACTACGAAGTAACGTTTGAAAGGTTGTATCCTACCGTGTACGCAAACGTGCAACTTACATGGGAGAATGGATGAGCCTGGAAAGGCATGTTGGTCCCACCGGTGGACGTAATGTACCTCGACTGAGGGCGGCAAGCGGAGTCATCGAAGTCCTAAAACGTACAAATATATGTCAAATTCAGGCAATTTTGGTAGGACATATACAACCCCTTTCTTTCGTTTTCTTTTTTTTGTTGTTATTGTTGTTGTTGTGAGGATGATATGATTAACCTAAATGATTCGCGCTAATTTCACTCAGCAGACTAATTTAATGCAGTAATACGATTGGAAGCTCGAAATGTTGTTCTCTGTACTTAATTTAGGAATACGTAGCGGTTTTTCACAGGTAGAAACGGTAGGCAGGTGAATGTGACCTTGGTCACATGCCAGGAGAACGCGTCACCAGAAATCGCGTTTAATGCTGATAACAGGTATCAACACTAATTGAAGATGAAAAAGCGGCGTTATAGAGGTACTAAAGAAAGGAAGAAAGTCTAAAAGCACAAACGCACTATATTCTGAATGATGGAAAGGAACCCCGACCGATACAAGGAATAGACGTACAAGTACAGATGAATAGACGTGTACGTCTATTCCTTGTCTCCCTTCCATCACGTGCAACCTGCTACCCGTACTCGGTAGCTCAGTCCGTAGCGCACTGGTTTGTCGAGCTCAAGATGGCGGGTTCGATCGCGGCCGAGAGCGGCAGCAATGGGGGAAGGTAAACATTGCTTCCAGCACCGTGCGTTGGAGATCTCCGACACACGTCAAAAGAACCCCAGGTGGTCCAAATTATCCGCAGTTCCATACCCTGCGGCGCGTGCAACATGTCGCCACACTGCGCAGACAAACCTTACGTGTAACATCACGGTATCCTTATTACCCTCAATCTGACCTCCCCTTCATATCCTGAATACTTATCGTACGAAGTCGAGGTCAGTAACAATATGGGTAAGCTGAACAGAGGCAATGTTTGTCGAAGGTTTCCGGCGCACTGCGCAAGACCCCGGGTCATCGAAATGATCCCGTACTCGTAGCCCGCTCCGCGTGCAGCGCATCGCCACACAAATATTGGCAGACTAAGCTTACACTCCTAAAACAGATATCGACGGCATAACAGGTCCCTTCCCAACCATCATCAAAATGACATCGTTCTATCCGTTGATTTGTCGACAACGGGAAGCGTACGGCTTTATGTGACACTTACGCAGTAACGTTTCCTCAGACGCTTTCACACATATGTCTGCACAGTTTCCTTAGAAGTCGGCCCAGGGCGTCAGTCGTGACGTTGACCACATCTGTGAGGCCGACAACGGCGAGCCGCTTCACCATCGCCATCACAACCGTAATGTTAAAATTACACTAGAAGGCACCAGAGCGCAATTATTTCTCCTCGCGAAATTAAAAAAAAACATTGTTACCTTGACACCAGCACAAAAGGAACTTGAGTAAACTGATACGTCGTTAGTGATACATGAGCGAAAGAAGCCACAACTGACGCTTTATCCCTCTCCTATACGCAAGAAGCTCCACAATGAGGAAAGGCCCTCCGATTGGTCCGCGCAAACGATCGATCCAATCATCGAGAGAGGTCGTTAAGTTGAAACCAATTTGTGCCTCATCCGGCATTTTGGGAGGGATAAAGGCCAACCTTCATGGAGCGAATTTTTTGGAACGAAGTTCGCGCGGCAGACTACCACGCGCGTTCCGCCCACAGTTGTACGCCGTCACCAGCTCCATGGGAGGAAAAACTAGCGGACGGCGTCGGAAAGTCACGCCCTGATGTCACTGTTGTCAGAATACAAGGTGAAAGCTGCTCAGTTCATCAGTTGCTCGAAACATTGCATTTAATGTCACAAATTTTGCAAGTAAATCCATCAACTGCCTAAAAAAGCGTGCCCAGTAACGTACCGAAAGGCACATTCACTACTACGAAAGGAAAACATGTTTCTTAGCAGAGAATGCCTGGCGTTCTTGCAATGCAGTATAGGCGAAACAGCGAGCAGACGACAGCATCCCATAGAGAAGAGGACGACGACCACGACGACGATGACTCACGAGAGCAGACGACTACTTGCAGACGACAAGACCTAGCCGGCGTAGATTCGTAGCGGGATTGCGCTTTGATTGGTTGATCTGCAGTTGACTCTTCCGGAATCGCAGACACTTGGCGAAAATATCTGGCATGGGTGGATCGCGGGCGAACTCTCACATTTTTGACGCCTCGCTCAGGGCGTCCGACGCTGAGCGAAGTTCGCAGCTTTTTTCGCTCTACATTCGCTCCATGGATATCGGCCTTAACGCGCGTGTTGCAGTTTCATTTCGTTCAGCTCATAAATCCCGAAAGACGCAGCGGATGAATTCCGCTCCTTTTCTGTTGGTGTCAAGGTAGCGACATCAGCAAAGGGAAACTTTGTCACTATAGTGTCCCTTTAATAGTCGAGAAGAGTTGTCTTGCCTATTCGGGACATCGGATGTGATCTTTCTGTTTAATGATCCGTTATGCCACGAGCTTCTCTTTTAAGAGCGCACGTGTAAACGTGCCATTACTTGTAGTTGAAAGGTAGAAAATAAAGAAACGTGAACAGATACTTTTCGTTAATAATTATCAAGAGCCTCATCCTTTATTTGTTTTTTCAAAATCCGAGTTTTTGCGGCGAAGCAACTGTGCCTATGAGCGGCATACAGTCGTGGAGAGAGGGCAGCATTAAGGAGTGGGGGAATCCTGTGCTGGCTTCAGGGGGAACTGTGCCGATATTCGACTGGAAAGTCTTCGGAAAACCCAGGGAAAACCTCAGACAACACAGTCGGTGCCGGGAAACAAACCCGCGTCACCTCCCAGTCTCGACATGGAAGGCGATCGTTCTAACCGCTACGCCATGCGAGCTGGTTGACTTCAATATCGTCGGCTTTCCCTCTGGGCCCCCCATTATTCCTGACCCACAGTGCGCACAGCGGGAAGAAATCTGTGGTTATCCGTGTATTCACACGGATGACATCCCCACGGAAGATTCTAGTGGAACGAAAAGCAAAAACAATGCTCACAGAGTCGAAGTCCCGTCCCATCCCATGTTACGTGCAGAGTTCATACGGCGCCATTCATAGCAGACGACACTTGGCAGACGACACCGTCAGCGTCTTTCCCTGTCGTCTGCTACGGAATATCTTGTGGCTGTGTCGCAGGATACCCTACGGTTAGCAGTCTACTTGAAGTGCTCGCGCTCACGTGACAGCAGAAAGCTATGACCTTTTTTTTTTTTTTTTTGCATTCTCCGCTGTATTCTGGGGAATGTCCTTCGTGTGAATACAGAGTATGGCTTCCAGGAATAAACGTCTTTGATGATGCCAGTACTTTAAGTGGGGCTGTGATCAGCGCTCCCTTCTAGCCGTTCACGCGGTTTTGGTGAGGCCTACTGTACGTGCTTTACAGCCTTCCAGTCTTGCACAGAATTTCCACAACGTCATTCAATACTCTTCGCGCCCTATTTGCCAGAAGCCTTTGCCGCTGCTTTGGAGTTCTCAGAATGTCTGAAATACGGCAAGCCCTGGCTGAATCTGGTGAACTCCCGGTGGACGTTCTCCGTGAGCGTGAAGTGGCTCGGCACTTCCTACGCTTGCGTGCGCGTCGACCACTTCCCTCGGGGAAATTCGATACCGTGCTGAAAGCGATTTCCATCGAGTTGGGCAGAGGACACGCCGCCGGACAAGGCTTCACACCGACCCCCTGATTCCTTCCTGTGCCACTCACCTTCCTCGGTGGGTGGTACGGGTGGCAACCGACCAGCTGGAACGAAGAGGTCAGGTTCCCCCACAAGTTTTTAGCCCGTTTTTATGCTCTGGTAGAGGCGAAGTTTCCTACCTCTGCCGCAGCATACACTGATGGCGCTCAGCCTCGAAATGGCAAGTCCGCATCGGCATTCGTCATCCCAACCGAAGGCGTAGTGGAAGGCCGTCGCCTTTCTCATTAAACCTCCTCCACAGCTGCGGAACTCTATGCCATACCTTTCATTCTGCAGCATGTCGTTGATCTTATCCCGCGGGAATGGGTTGTGTTCACTGAATCTATGTCTACGCTGCTAGCAATTGAAAATTCTAGCATCCGATGCTTATCCGCACAGTTGGTGATGGATGTGTTAATGGCTTACAACCTCGTCTACGAAGCAGGGCACAGGCTGGTTCTCCAGTGATGGGTTCAAGTCCATTGCGCGTCGATGTGGCTTTTACAGCGCGGTGGGGATACCGCTTGAGACAAGTTGACTCTCCACACTGCTGTCAGTGCTCATTTTAACAGTTGCAATCTACTTCTGGACATAGTCCAATGGTTCAATACAAGTATTTTAATACAAGTACAGAAGAGCCGAGGAGCAAGTGAACAAGGTGAAAGTTTTATCCCCACTTTTTCTTTATCACATCACCATCACCATCAAGGTGAAAGTTTTCTGTGATTTTCCATGGCATTCAGATACTTGATTATTTGAATTATTTCAAAACTTGATTATTTGAAATATTATTTATTTGATTATTTGATTTATATTTAATTATCGCCATGCTGCCTGTAAATAAGCTTTAAATACGGAAGAAACTGTGTACAGATTCACGTTTGTAAAAGTAAACTGTATTATAAAATTTATAATGATTAAAATTCGTTGCGTATTTACACAAACATTTACGAAGCGGCGACACGAAAACCCTTCAGTGCCATGAAAGTCGGTACCTTCGGCTGATTTCGTTGTCATGATTGAGCTCAGCCAGATTGAATAATTAACTAGCGCGGCACTTCATGAACCACAAAAGTTAGAAAAGAACAAAGAAAAGAAAAGAAATGTAGACCTGTGTTTAATTTCACCGTTTCTTCCTGTGCTTCATGCTTCTTTTTATCTACCAGGTTACCGACACAGAATGTATTCTTTCAGGGCATTCCTCAATAGTTATGCAAACCATCGCCCGCCGTGCAAGATGATATGAGATACACAGCAATTGGAGTTACGTATATTATGGTGTCTTAAGGGTGTCTGAGGTATCCTCTGGCGGCTTAAAGGAGCGCTAAAACGCAAAGACATCTTGTTTTGAAATGAAAGTACGTGTTTCAATCAGTATAATGCGAGCAAAGTTAGTTCCCACAGCGCTACGCTGTAGAAGGAAAACTCAGTGAAAACAGAGCCGTGTTTGGGGGCAACGAATGGGATCCACAGGAAGCGACGATTGGCGGCATCCAACGAGACAACAGGACAAGCGCGTGCTTTACCTATCATGGCCGTGGGGATTTGGAACGGGTCCGATCGTAGTGTTCCGTATATGCGCGGCATGATGCGCACTGCTTCATTTTTCAATACCGATTCACTGCTCTACAGCTCTCGCAGGCGTTCCACCGACAACATCCATTTTCACGTCCTTCGGGCAGCGACGCCAGCCCGCTTCGCAACGAGCAACCATGTTTTTCGACGGGACTGGCATGGCACGCGCGTGCACGCGCAGCATGCAATAAAAACACCGATGTACGAGCTGTAACGAGGCACAGTCGTTAGCGCCGAAGCAAGAAAGAGTCCTGTATATTTTTGATGGAAATCTGGTAACGGAATGAATCAAAGGTTTGAATTATGATAACAAGTAGAAAATTAACATAGCGTAGAACGTGATTGGAAGTGAACTTGTTATCGCATTCTAGTGGACCTTTTAGGGCGAGTGTCTTAAAAATAGTGGTTGCAACTTACGACACCGATGGCATCAAAATAAGCCTTGACGTAATGCAGCCCAAACTCTTCACTGCTGATGGCTGTTCCAGGGCTCTGCGTACAAGAGGTATATATATAATACTTAGAGGACTACATTAAAAAAAGCTACCTGCCTAAGTACCTTCCTAAGGAACGCAATGGTGCAGTAAAAAAGCATGAGTTTGGGCAATAAAGAACGGTACTGCATCATTTACTTCACACAAAATAGGGAACGTATATAGTATACACCACAGACGTGGGAAAATTGAGAGGGAAAGGACGGCGAGGGACAGAGGGAAGACGGGTCAAGTACAGCACGAAACAGAGTTAACTGGAACGCCGCTTCGACCGACGGAGCAAGAGGGGAGCCACCCTGGCGGCCTTTAGCAGAATTAAAGGGAGAGGGCGTTTCGACATTTCCATTCCAGTCGGAGGGGTGTTCGTTGTGGTGTGCCGAATAGCGCCCAATCAAGCTGGCGTTATCAAGGCTGCGCCTGTTTGTGTTTTGGATGGGCGATTGTGTCTGAGATAATGCGGAGAATCGACGTCATGGCACGCACCTGGAAACAAGTTGGCGCATGGGCACGCACCATCCGAATCGCTCATTGTGTGATCGAATGAAATTAATAACAATTTCTCTCTTTCGCAAAATTTACTGTGCTCAGAATAGAGGATGCGAAGAGGCTTTAAATAATTAGCGATGGGAATCGCGAAACCATCGTAATGAGTTTTTAAATAATAATAAAACGATGCTTTCATGGTGTAGAATCTCGCGTTTCTCGGGAGTTTCTCACTTCAGTTTCCGTCAGCAGAGGTTCGTTTCGTACATCGACTGCACGTTCCCCAAATTTGCCCTCCCACCTTTCGTAAATCGCATTTTGATTTTTTTTTGTCCCACATCAATCCTTTTTCTAAAAATTTTCCTCATCTCGATCACTTCACCTTAATTTTAATTTTGGAAGTTTGGAGAGGTGAGAGACGACAGGTTCGCACGTGCTAACCCGGCGCGCACCATCGGGATATCATCGATTCTTCGCAATCCCTCAGACAGGGTCGCCCAAAACAAACGAGCCCAGCGTTGATAACGCCAACCTGATTGCGCACCCGTTTATTTCTACTAAACGCCGCCAGGGTGGCTCCCCCCTGGCTCCGCTGTTCGAAGTGGAGTTCCAGTTAACTCTGCTTCGAGCTGTACAACAAGGTCATCACAAGACTTCCACATAATGGTACTATAAGCCAGATGGATATACACTGAGGGCACGCTAACAGAACTGCCCAAGCTTGGGTGTTGTTGCCAAGATAGGGATTAACCTATCGAGTCGGTGGCACCGACAGAATGTGGGTCACCTGAAAATGGCGCATTGACCACTTGACGTCATAACGTCATCACGGGGTCGGCGATTCTGTCGAGAGAGAACGTGGTTAGGGGTGGTAAGTAGGGAGTCCACGTTACTCGTCGGGGGCGCTGCGGGCGTCGGAGATGTAGTGACCCCAGGGGTGACACAAGCCCGCCATTGTTGTACCTACCCTCAAGCGGGTGTCTACGGCAAAACTGCCTTCTTGTCCTGGTCGCACGTTATAGAAAACGTCATTTTGAGGTCATGTGACTTTGTTTACATGCCGTTTGCCGCCTGCCGCATATCTCCGTCGTTGCCAGCGTGAACTATGCGGTGCTTCTTCCACAACGCAGTAGCTCGTTTCTCATTAGTTTAAGTACATCGCATCGGCACAGTGAGTCGTAACGCGCGGTCGTCATCACATCTTTCTAAGTCTTCAACATTACGAGGCCTTATGTTCAAAACTGCGCGTTTTACTGCGATATTATCGGATAAAAATAATTACTGTGATCGAAAGACATTCAAAACGTCGCGCAGAAACAACAACCGCATTGTTTACATACGGTTGGGCCGCCGATCACGGGCGCAGCCATCTTTAAGGTCAGGTGTGCCTTTACGCTTGCTGTGACGTGCGACCAGGACCTGTCCAGGATGCATTGCGTTCGCCGAGAACGCTTTCGTCTACGGAGCGATACATTGGGTGCCATCCATGTGGGACTGACGGCGGCGGCAGGCGCAGCAGCGGGTGCTGCCGATGCGAGCAGTGCATGGAGCGTACTAGCAAGGATGTCGTCACGGTAAAAATAATACTGTGTAAACATGGTGTAAATGGTGGTACGGTGTAAACACGGTGTAAAAATAATAACGGTGCTTTAGCGACACTCGAAGCAGCGCAGAGCATTTTAACTCTGATACGATACTTTTACTTTTTGGCCAGTTAATAACGCGTTTGCAACTGCAGTATGCAGTAAGAGGATATAACGGCGCTGTTGATTTTCATACACTTAGTTATTGTTGGTTTGCGTATAGTGGATGCTGACTGTGATATGGGGAGCGACTGCGGCACCTGGGACGCTGTCACAATGCATTGGCGCTCCGTTAACCGATGGTTAATATTATATAATACCTAAAGCCGATATGGTTTTGACAGTTGGGCCGGTGAAGTTTTGACCCTTTTTCATGCGATTTTAATACACACAGTTTTTGTGATTCGAAATCCGCGCGTATGTATTTCCGTACGCAACGCACGAAGAACGGTGGCGTGTTCCATGGATGCGATGATATAACTGGCTGCTATACCCTGTAGATGGGTGGAAATCCAGTGAACCGGTGGAGATGTAGGAAGGGAGTTGCTTCAGCACAGAAGCCGCCGATATTTCGAACAGAGACTGTTCTTCTTCTGGGCCCAGAAGAAGAACAGTCTCTGTTCGAAATATCGGCGGATTCTGTCCTGAGGCAACTCCCTTCCTATTATATCCTGTAGTTTTTCTGATCAGCATTGCATGTAATTTATGCCGTCTGTCGCTCATATATTTAGTTCTAGTTTCACGTATCTGTAATGTGCAATATATTATTGATGACGTACCAATATGTCCACCAATAATATTCTATATGTGCTGTGACCTACGAGTGCATTACGGAATCCTGCAGCTCTAGTTATTTTGTAGGGGATTACGTAGAGTCTTAATCCGTAACTGTATTCTCTATTTCCTATGGCTGTGTTGTCTACAGCATTATGCAGAAATTTATGAGCGAGCGTCAACAGCAAGCCCCTCGCGGCTGTTCTTGAACACGTATAATATTTAAAAAAACGTCATTATTTTAGTCGCATAACGGAGCGTTCGCAACTGCAGTATGTATCAAAGGAGGTAAGAACTCCTATATTCAGGTATATTTACTTACGGGTGTAATATGTGTAACACTGATCTTCTACGTTCGTTTCGTAATTCTACGTACAATTTATTGTTCAATTCTTGTCCTTCATAACGTGTGCAGCATTAATGCAAAAACTCACTCTTTTTTTTTGGGATACGGGCGAGTAGACGCAGTGCCATCCAGGATACCTCTATCCATTGCTACGTCACTTGAAGAATTGTAGCACCCAATCAGACGCCAACGCCGAGGTACATATAACGTTCTGCTCAACGCACTTCACCACATAGCACGCTCGTAGCCAACTATCATCCCGAAAAAGGACGTTCTCATCCCTGTTATGTTGAAAACGGGAGGCGGAGCCTATTTCGTAGCCATAATGCTGCACGTAATCGTATACAATAGGTTCCGCCTCCCGTTATCAACAAATCAGGAGCGAGAACATTGTCATTTGAGATGATGGTTGACGAGCGGCGTGCCACATCTGGTGAAGAGACGGACCAGTCGGGTTCATTTATACATAAGGTTATACAAAAGTCAACAAGTTAAAATCGCCGTTTGGAGCCGGCACAGTCGGCGGGCCTGCTCAGTAGAGTTCATAGCCGCTTTAACACCGTGATTTTTTTTTTGTAGCTACTATGACGGTGACGTAAGCTACACAATAATGTTTAGAATGAAAGCTTTTGTAACTGCAGTATGCATGTGTTTGCTACGGTCTTTGGTATCAGCAAAGAAAGCGTTTCTTATGAAGGTGCGATTTTATTACGGAGGTGCCTTCTTTTATACGTTATGCACTCCATAATGAAGTTGTGTTCCAGCGCAGCATTTTGCAGATATTAGAGTGTTGGTCATTACGCCACATTTCTGTTACTTTGTGTACCATGTACACTGAAATTCACTACCATGGCGCAAGCACTGCGGCGCATTCGTGACAACAAAGCACTTGCGAAAAAAATTACGTTTACGTCATCGTGCGGAAATTCACTGAAGGGACACGCATACACTCTCATCGCACTCTCTCCTACATTTCTTGTAATTCACACACACACGCACACACACATGTATATATACCACGACCATCTCAATAATACACTACCATAACACTCGCCCGTTCGCCTATGGGACTTCCGTCCGTTGCTCCAGGAGCCGAAGTGCCGTATTTACGCGCGGAGCGCCCGCCAGGGGTGCCACCTGCCGTTCCCCAGGAGAGCGCCTGTTATAGCTCAACTGTGTGCAATATGAGTGGTCATTGTGGAGAATTCGTCGTGCGTACATGCTTGTGTATCATCGCAGGTTCTCTGTGCATGTAAAGCTCAGAGCTATGAAACTAAATACTCAGAAATGGGCTGTGCCCTGAAGCGTGAGGTGGCAAGCCAAAACTGTGAAACTCGCGCGCTATATACTGTACATCGTACACATAAACTTAGCAGCAGCACCTTCTGTGTTGGGCCAGTTATCATGCGTTTATAATTGTCAGACGCAAGTGCGTTCGGACTTTACGTTTCGCGTGAGAGGCGTTCCATGTTAACATGCGGGGCAGTTACAGAGAATGGGTGAATGCGACCTTAAGAGATGACTGACACCAGTTACGACGCCCAAAAGAATTTGTTGTATAAGCAAGCACTTCAGTTTTGAATCAGCAGTTGCTTGTTTTGTTTTCCTACTTATTGGTCCTTTTTTTTCGGTTTGCCATTACAAGGCTCTGCTAACCTTTATTACGCTGTTCGGACAGAAGCCACTTTGAGAACTTTTCTTGATGGTGGCTTTTCTGCGACACTACCTTGTGGTGCCTTTTTTCTGTTACTTTCGCACTCGTGGGAGATGCAAGACCACCTAAACTTCGGGATCGTTAAACTTCGGCCTTGAAATGCCGTAAACACGCTGTCGAGTAGTCTGTCGGAAGCAGGGATGGGCAGTATTTAAATATATTGTAATTAAAGTACTACTTAAAAAATATATATATATTGTTACGACGACGACGACGGTGTCGGCAGGGACGAGCGCGTGTCACGCATGGCCATTCTCATTCTGTCCATTAAACCATTGCCATCACCACACTGTGCTGCCCGTGTCATTTGGTGGAGGTGCGGGGCATCCTTCTTCGAAGCACTGTTGTTCTGGCCATCAATGCCCCAGCCCCGATCCCAGGACCACAAGAGACGACGACGACCGGAGACGACAATGAATAAGCCCTGATGATGCCCCCAGCCCCTAAGACGCCCAACGACGCCCACGACGACGGCGCTCAGTGGAGGATACCCTCGGTCCCGACCCTGTGGAGGCAGCACAGCGTCATTCCACCATCGTCCCATCGTCGCCCACCCGTCCATCTTTCGAATGTCACCGTATCGATCCATTCCCATCATCGATCACACCGTCGCCTCGCTCTTCGCCGAGTACATCACTTATTGTGCCCCCGGCAGCATCGCATTCTTCATCTGTCGTGTCCCGGAGGTCACGCCTCGGGGATGGGGCAATGTTACGACGACGACGGCGGTGTCGGCAGGGACGGGCGCGTGTCACGCACGGCCATTCTCATTCTGTCCATTAAACCATTGCCATCACCACGCTGTGCTGCCCGTATCAATATATATGACACGTATTTATGTTTTGTATCTAAATACATAGTAGAAAAACGTATTTATAATTATATTTAAATATCCGTTTGGGGGTATTTATTCTTGTAAATACTTTATAAATACTCCTAAATATATACTCTTCAAAAATATACAAATAGTAATAATAAATAAAAATATATATTCCTAAAAATATACTGACTCATGTCTTAAATATGCTGCGCTTTTGACCTTTTGGAAAGAAGGGCGAGTTTAGGGCGCAGTGTTTTGTCTAGCATGCAGCCGAAAAACGATTTTAGATGGGGAGTTCTTCCCTGTTGTTGGAGAGAACAGTCGCGGCTGATTACCTTGTAGTACCAAGCATATTGGTCAAATTTAATGCAAGCCTTTGTTCATCGGCACCTGCGAAGATGATGATGTCTTTTGCGAATCAGATTGTACGGCCGAACACAAGACGCCGAAGTGATGCAGTCTTCAAAAGACTTGTAATTTTAAAATTACCATGATAATCTAACAAATAAAGACTATTTTTCCTTGCTGATTTGTTATGATCATCGTTATTTCTGTAGTTCCAGATGACATCCAGATCACAGTATTTATGGCAGTAGTTATGGTGTTTAAATGGTGTATGTGTATTTTGTATTTAAATACTGATATCGAAAAGTGTTTATGAGGAGTATTTAAACACCTCCTGCAACAAAGTATTTTGTATTTATATATTTTATTTTATTGTTGTTATATATTATATATTATTATTTATTATATTTATTATTTTATTATTTATATATATATTTTGTATTTTATATTTACATATTCAAAAGTTGTATTTATGCCCATCCCTGGTCGGAGGCCACGGTTTATCATTCATTCTTTCAGAGAGAGGGGCATAAAAGGTACTCAGCTACTAGATAAAACTATTTATGGTACGCACTGCCGTCGGTAAAGCACACCGTATATGGCATGAAACAATCGCAGTGAAGTTACTTGTGTCAGGACCCAGCTATATATTTCGAGCTACTTGTCCCGTGGGGCAGAATGTGAGCGGAACTCGTGGAACGAAATACTTCGGTCCGACCCTGCCTTCTTCGGCTTGCAAAGCGGGACGGTGCAGTACACCATCACGTCCCACGTCTGACAAACCATGCACTGGAGACAAACACTGGCCACCGCGTGGAAACCAGCAAAGAGCCAAACGCGAATGACGGCAGCGACGGTATCCGCATAGCATGCGTCGTCCTCAGAGGGTCCCGTATTCAGCGCCACAAACGTGCGGCGGCCGCTTGGCGAAACTAAATCAGCGGCGCTGGGGCTAGGTGCGAGTGTTATGCTCGGTATTACAGAGATGGTCGAGGTATATAAACAAGACACAAATTCGAAGCATTTGGTGAGCATGACGGAAGAACTTGTTCTGAGGTTGATGATGATGATGATAATTGGAGGTTTTCGGCGCAAAAGCGACTGAGACCATAGAGCGCCAAAAACTATGGTTGTAAACGACTCAACTTAGGTTCTGAGGTTGGAACATGGAAACACACAAGCACAACACAAGCCTCAAGTTGTCTGGGGCCTGCCGCAAGTTGAGCATCCTGTTGTGCGTGTTTCTTTCTGTGTATCGCCTAAACTGCGGCTCTGAAAAATCGTGGCGCAATGATTTCCACAAAAGGGATGACATCCGCGCTCAACGAAGGCAGAGGACACACCGGACGCGACCGTCTAGAAAGGGGGCGCTTCACATGAGGAGAGAGTTGGCGCTGCGGTCGCCGAGCGAAACTTTAGTACATCAGACCCATGCCAGTTCCCTGAGTTACCGCCGCCGCCACATACCAAGAGAGCCTCTATCATCCGCAGCGTTCCCGCAACGATGGCAGCCTGTAGAAGTGGGCTTCCTACTTCGCACGTCTATGTTCCCGTGTGTTTCCCGACGGGATCGCTGGGCCCGCGATGACGCCTTGACGTCGTGTAGCCAAAGCGCCATCTTCGTATGTCCAGGCACCCGTCGTCGTAATAGTAAAGTCCTCTATTCGTTTGGGATAATCCCTCTCTTATGGGCCTCTTTCGCAGCAATTAAATCAGTGCGAAAGACATGATCATGACATGTCTGTCGGACCACGCTCTTACCACACCCCTTTGTAAATTGTGAAAGAAATTTAAAGCGAAATAATATAGTGCGCAACATACAAAAGCATATAGACAGCACAAGACACAACATAACATGATTTAAAGACTTCCATAAACACCCTGTTCTTTCAAAATATTACTCATCCGTGTATTGACACGAGCGACATACTCACGGAATATTCTAGTGAAAGAAAAAAGCCAAAACACTTCTCACAGAGCCGAAGTTCCGTCTCGTATTATGTTGAACATTCACACGGTGCGAAATATCGGGAGTGGCGTACTGCGTAGTTAGCAGACGACGCTTAGCAGACGACACCGTCAGCTTGTTTTGCTGTCATCTGCTACGGAATATCTGGTGGCTGTGTAGCAGGATATTCCCCACGGTTAGCAGTGTACGTGAAGACATGACGTTGAGCGCTGGCGCTCACGTGATATCAGAAAGCAATGACGCTTTTCCCATCTTCCGCTTCTGGGGGATGTCGCTGGTGTTGTTGTTGTTGCTCCATGAGCGGGATGGCGCTTATCCGTAAGGGAGATTGACCAGGACTAATGAGGTGCGATCATCAGGATGGTAAAAACGAGTTAGAATACATGATATCCCCGACAATTAAGAAGAAGAAGAAACGTTCGCGCTCGCGCGCATTCGTGTACTTCCAGTGCACAAGGAAATGTGGACTAGGTCAATGCATGAACGATACTAAAGGCACTAGTATATACCAGTGTATTACATAACGCCGTTGCAAGGAACGGCACAACTCATATCGGAAACATTCTTCCGGCATCGAAACTGTTTAAAACTGGAATCGCAAAAGCATGTACAGACTATTCGATATGTTGGTTGGAATTTGCAATAGGGGTCGCTCAAACTCCTCGTCTGCCATCTTACTGAGGTTTCTCCAACCGTACACTGGTACGCGCCAGGCGAACCAGTGACGATGAATAAAAGTAAGAAATATGGCCGGTGCAGAAGAGGGGGGGGGGAGGCACTATGAGAGTATATGCATTGGTAACGACACGGAGATCGCGTTACCACAAATTTGTAGCCGAAATACTATTCCGGTATCTACTTAAAGAAAAAAAAGTATCGCGACCCACACTGTGTTGCCGAACATAGAGTATCGATTCGATTACGGTAACGGCGTTGCGTACGTACTCAATTACCTACGAAATTAATCATGAAAGATGGAAGTCACTGAAAAGCTTAGCCAACTGTATGGTTCTTAATAGTTTACACCTTTTAGTATCTATTAGGGGTGTAATCCAAAAGTGCGGAAACTCACATCTTTTAGGGTGCACTATAACACCGTTTTTCCACAGGTTATAGCCTGTTTTTTGAGGGTGTAGCCTGTGGAAAAGGGTGTTATATTACACCCTAAAGGGAATGAGTTATCGCCCGAATGGATTACACCCGTAATACACCCTAAATGATGTAAAAAATTAAGAGTGATTACTCGAACCCACATCTTCTGGATTACCGGTCCAGAGATCTACCAATTGAGCTAAGCCCTTCAGCTAAACTTGGTAGAACGCTGGACCGGTAATCCAGAAGGTGTGGGTCCGAGTCCTACAGCTGGCCATTCTTTTCAGTGACCTCCATCTTTCATCGTAGTATACTGCTTTGTACAGCCGACCAGTAGAGCCCTCTGAACCTAATCTTCTCAAGTTTGCTTACCAGCATGAGTGTCCACACTAAGAGCAGTAGTAACGAAGCGTACATGACGAAAATTCTATGCCACGCAGCGAGAGGAAACCTAAACGAGTTTCAAGAGGGGTGCCCTGCAGACCAGTTACTGCATTTGTGAGTGAGTTATTAAAACGAGCTCGCCGTTTCTCTTCACGCAGGTGGTGCGCATTAGCGCGAGTATACTAATTTGAAGTCGTGACGTCAGCCGGGCGAACCCAATTTCTTTTCGTCCTTTATTGAGCAGTTGCTGTTATACTGAGCGTAGTTAAAGCCACATGGTAATTTCAACGGTGTTTGCTGTCCAGGTGTTGGCAGCCCGTACATAAAGTGAACACGCGCGAAATTGGATGTTTTAAGCAGGCCGTATACGGTATTTACGGGTCACTAGCGTACGTTTTACTCATAAACACGGCGCCGTGGTGAAGGTTCGTTATTACGAAGAGAAATTGTAGTGATTCAACTCTCCGCTCTTAAAACATAACTTCACCACATAGCACGGTGAAGTTCCGCCATTGCACAGATTGATAACCACCACGAGACAATTGATGTTCTGAGGCTGGAACACATATATCATAGAATATCAATTTCGCGATACCCCCCACCCCACCCGAATTTATGTAATGCGCGGGTCCGGATGCTTTTTTATAGCAACTAACATAACTGCATAGTGTCAGCAAAAGGGGTACTGCGCGCGTTCTTAAACAATTATTGGCCAGAACGGTGTTAGCCAAAGTGGTGGTTTGCTGAGAGCGTGCTATATGCGGTGAAGTCCTGTTTTAAGAGACTATCGAACATATGCTGACATAATGGCGCGCATATCACAGTAAATCATTTTACACCTTTTTTGAGTAAACTGCTTCTCCTATAACTGACTCCTTTTTTCACACCAAAGTGGCTGGTGTATTTTAGTACGGCGTTTACTGAAGTATATTATATAGGAATCACTCCTACAATAGTAGATGGGTAGAAATCCAGCGAACCGGTAGAGATGTAGGAAGGGAGTTGCCTCAGGACAGAAGCCGCCGATATTTCGAACAGAGACTATTCTTCTTCTGGGCACCATCTTCATCATTGGCATGGTATTTAAAGGGTTAGGTGTGACGTGTTTAAAGGTTCATGCGAATTGTCGGTCAACAGCCCGGGGGGAAGAAAGGGTCCCTACGGGCTTCTATGGCCGGAGTGAATGGCTGCTTTGTTAAGAGTATGGAGGGGATTATGTGAACGTAGTGATCTAGGCTACAGACCGGTTACAGAAAAATGGAAGGTTCACGAACACGTGGACGAAACGGGACAACAGAAAAGAATTGGCAAGCATAGTGAAAGATAAGGAGGTTAGTGGTTACGTGGGGAAAATTCCAGAACGAGCAGTTTTTTTTTTTAATATATATTTGTAATACAAAGTTGTGGCATGCAATAAAGAAAGCAGAAAGCAGTGGTCATGCAGAACATAACAGATGATAATGGAGGTAGAAGGGAAAAGCATATTTTATTTGTGAAGTGTTTCTAGGGTGCCTGATTTGTTGATACCAGACGGGTGAAGAGCGTTGAACTTGTATATGAGATAAGACTCCCTATCACGTCTGTCACGAGTGGATCTAAACCCGGTTTCTAGAATATATAGTTTAATGTTGTCAAAATTGTGACCAGGAACGTTAAAGTGTTCGGCGACTGCTTTGGGGAGTTTGTTGGACGTGTCGGTTCTGTGTCCGGTAAGGCGGTTGTTCAATTGTTTGCCGGTTTCACCAATGTATTGCATAGAGCAGTCGCCGCATTCAATGCAATATATGACATTGGAGCTTGTGCATGTGAATGCGTGGTTAACGGGGTGGGTGTAATTGCTCGCAGTGCTTTTGATGGAGTTAGCGTGTTGAACGTGCTTGCATGTTTTGCAGCGCGGGAGTTTGCAGGGCCGTGTTCCCGTGTACGGGGCGCTCGTTTCGCTGATTTTGGCATTGACCAAGGAGTCTGCTAGGTTTTTTGCGCGTCGGTATGTCACCTGTATGGGATGGGTGAATATATTGCTAAGTCGGTCATTGCTTTGGAGGGGGGGCTCGTGCTTCTGTAGAATGGCTTTGATGTTTGGAAGTGCGTTGGAATATCTTGTGATGGTATTGGCACGATGATATTGGATGGATGGATGGTATTGGTATGATGGTGTGTATTTGGCACGCGTCAGGATTTTTTCGGTTTTCCAGAACCTCGTTTCGATCGAGTGTGAGTGCCTTGCGACGGAATTCGGTTAGGAGGGAGTCTGGATAGTTCCTTTGGGCAAGTGTACTGCAGAGTTCGTCAAGCTTCTCAGCGTAACCTGTGTCGTCTGAACAAATTCTGCGTAGTGTTACACTCTACCCATTAGGAATTCCAACCTTACAGTGGCGCGGGTGGTGACTCTTGAAGTGAAGGTATTGTTGTTTGTCAGTTGGCTTTTTGTACAGGGTTGTGATGAGGTTGCCGCTGTCTAGTGATATTGTGGTATCGAGGAAGTTAATTAAGTGAGTTGACTGTTGTGATGTGAACTTTATGGTGCTATGCGCGGTGTTCAGTAGATCTACGAACTTTTGAAATTCATGTTCCCCGTGTTCCCATATTATCAGTATATCATCGATGTATCGAAGGTACACAGTGGGTTTTAATGAGAGGGCGCTGAGAACTTTGTTTTCCAAGAAACCCATGAATATATTTGCGTATGTGGGTGCAACAGGTGTGCCCATACTTGTACCGTGTACTTGTAGGTAGTATTCGCCTTTGAACTCGAAGTAGTTCAGTTTAAGGACCAAGTCCATTAGAGCGAGTATGGTTTCCGTGTCTTTTCTGGTGTTTGTTGTAGAAAGGGTATTGCAGAGGGCTGTGATTCCGTCGTTGTGTGGGATGTTAGTATACAGTGATGTCACATCTAGCGTGGCTAGTATTGTGTCCCTACCAAATGTACGAGTGTTGTTTATATCTCTGATTATTCTGAGGAGGTGGGGTGTGTATTGTACGTGCGATGGCAGTGTTGTCGGAATATGGTTTAAATAGTGGTCCAGGAATTTCAAGAGTCTTTCTGTTGGCGTGTTGTTATTAGATACAATTGGCCTGCCGGGGATGTCAGTCGTATAGAGCTCGTTGGCGTGTACCTTGTGGATTTTGGGCAGTAAATAGAAACGACCTGCGCCTGTGTTTGATGGGGTGAGATATCTGAGGTCATCACGTGTGATGAGCTTTCGTTCGTGGAGGTCCTGTATGGTATGGGTTAGTAGCGCCGTGTACTCCTTTGTTGGGTCATGCTCCAGTTTGAGGTAGTGTTGCGTATTGTTGAGTTGCCTATGAGCTTCAGAAATATATTTATCTGTGGGCCAGATGACGATACTCCCACCATTATCTGCGGGCTTGATAATGATATCATCTCTGTGAGCTAGCGCTTTGATGATGTCACGCTGTGTTTTAGTGAGGTTGTGACCACGCGAGCTTTGGAAAATACTGCGAAGGATGTCGTTGCTTACTTGTTTAATGTACAGGTCTAATGCGGGTTCTCGGCCGTGATTTGGTGTCCAGGTTGATGGTAGTCGGAGGTCGTTGTTGTTTTCTTGTGTTGTATCAGCGGAGAATTCTCTAAGGCGTAGCCGTATAGCAAAGTCTGATATGTCTTTGTGGATTTCGTATTCGTTAACAGAATTGAGTGTAGGGCAGAATGTTAACCCCCTAGAGAGGATTTATAGTTCGTCGCTGGTTAGTGAGCGTGATATATCTATTACGGTGCTTGCGTCAGCGTTTTCTCGGGGTGAGTCAGCGATGTTTCGGAGAGTTCTGGTTGTGGTGCTGGAAATGATTTGTTCGGCTGCTGCGTGTGTCATGTTAGTGGGTCCGGTATCCGTGTCGTTGTTGGAATTAGGTTTTCCGAGTTTTGAGTGTTTCTTGTTAGCTAGCTCGCGGTTGAGTTGTTGAATGTGTAGTTCGAGAGTGTTTGCCTCCGCGTCGGTGAGACTGATATTGTTCATATGGGCCTGGATCGTAGCGAGTTGCGCGTGGCACTGTTCCTTTAATATTTCTAGAAACGTACGGGCTGTGTTGCTAAGGTCTGATGCCCACTCTAGCTCTAGTTCAGGTGTCAGTTTTCCTAATGCAGGGACTGTTTTAGGGGTGAGGCCTTTAGGTACTGTGTTGTGAGCCAGGTGGTGGGTGTAGATCCGTAGATGATGTAGGTATCGGCTACGTTTCTCCGTGAGTTTTCGCATTCGTAGAAAGTTCGTTGACTGCGTGGTAGGCTGGTGATTACATAGTCAACGGTGTTTTCTGCGTGATGTGCGCGTGCGTCGTGTCTGTGGGGTTGGTGGCTGTGGAGACTCGCTGTGTTCCTCGATGTCATCTGTCTGTGTTTGCGTGCTTGTGGTCTTCCGTGTCACCGTTTGCGTGAACTTTGTGTGTGTGCGGCTTGTGTTTGGAGTGTTCTCGTTTGCCGCGTGTGTATGCGTGGGTGCAGTGGTCGTTGTGGTCCCCTTTGATGCCGTGTGTTCGTGTGATCGTGTGTTCTGGCGTGTTTGCGGTGCTGCCACTTAAAGTGTAAGCTGGTTGAGGATGTTGTGTTTGAGCGTTTGTCAGTGCAGGACGGCATCTATGGACCATTAGGTGTTTGATGTTGTGTGCCATAGCTCGTACGCCTGCGTGGTTTGGGTGGATGCCATCCCGAGCGAGATGTGCTTCAGCGTGGTATTCGAAAGCTGCGTGTGTGATAACCATAACGTTGGTGTGTACCTGACGCATGTGGATGAGGTGGTTGTTGACAGCGTGCGCCTTCCTGTTGAACTCGTGTAGCCATGCGTCCTGGTATATGTATGCTCGGTGTTTGTTCTGTCTTCGGGGAAGTATCGTTGTCAGTAGTATTTCAGCGCCTGGTCTGTTGTTTGTGATGAAGGAAACTAGTGCTTCGAATTCCTGCATGACATGTTGTGCTGTCGACCGTGCGATGTCGTTGGTCCCTACGTGGAGTATGAAGTGCGTGATGTTCGGTGGAGCGGCGGTTACATGTGTCATGATGTCTCGTATTCTTGCGCCGCTTGAGAAGTGGATGTGAGGTCCGTGCTCTCCGTGCGGGATGTGTTCGTGTATGTACTTGTAACAGCTATCTCCTAGGAGTGCGACATGTGAGAAAGAGAGGACGGGTTGCTTACCTCCTGAGGCCATCGGATCGTCAGTAGCGAACGTAGATGGGTAGAAATCCAGCGAACCGGTACAGATGTAGGAAGGCAGCACTATTTAAACCATATTCCGACAACACTGCCATCGCATGTACAAGACACACCCCACCTCCTCAGAATAATCAGAGATATAAACAACACTCGTACATTTGGTAGGGACACAATACTAGCCACGCTGGATGTGACATCACTGTATACTAACATCCCACACAACGACGGAATCACAGCCCTCTGCAATACCCTTTCTACACCAAACACCAGAAAAGACACGGAAACCATACTCGCTCTAATGGACTTGGTCCTTAAACTGAACTACTTCGAGTTCAATGGGGAATACTACCTACAAGTACACGGTACAAGTATGGGCACACCTGTTGCACCCACATACGCAAATATATTCATGGGTTTCTTGGAAAACAAAGTTCTCAGCGCCCTCTCATTAAAACCCACTGTGTACCTTCGATGCATCGATGATATACTGATAATATAGGAACACGGGGAACATGAATTTCAAAAGTTCGTAGATCTACTGGACACCGCGCATAGCACCATAAAGTTCACATCACAACAGTCAACTCACTTAATTAACTTCCTCGATACCACAATATCACTAGACAGCGGCAACCTCATCACAACCCTGTACAAAAAGCCAACTGACAAACAACAATACCTTCACTTCAAGAGTCACCACCAGCGCCACTGTAAGGTTGGAATTCCTAATGGGTAGAGTGTAAGACTACGCAGAATTTGTTTAGACGACACAGATTACGCTGAGAAGCTTGACGAACTCTGCAGTACACTTGCCCAAAGGGACTATCCAGACTCCTTCCTAACCGAATTCCGTCGCAAGGCACTCACACTCGATCGAAACGAGGTTCTGGAAAACCGAAAAAATCCTGACGCGTTCCAAATAAGCTTCATCACAAGATATTCCAACGCACTTCCAAACATCAAAGCCATTCTACAGAAGCACGAGCCCCTCCTAAAAAGCAATGACCGACTTAGCAATATATTCACCCATCCCATACAGGTGACATACCGACGCGCAAAAAACCTAGCAGACTCCTTGGTCAATGCCAAAATCAGCAAAACGAGCGCCCCGTACACGGGAACACGGCCCCGCAACCTCCCGCGCTGCAAAGCATGCAAGCACGTTCAACACGCTAACTCCATCAAAAGCACTGCGAGGATTTACACCCACCCCGTTAACCACGCATTCACATGCACAAGCTCCAATGTCATATACTGCATTGAATGCGGCGACCGCTCTATGCAATACATTGGTGAAACCGGCCAACAAATGAACAACCGCCTTACCGGACACAGAACCGACACGTCCAACAAATTCCCCAAAGCAGTCGCCGAACACTTTAACGTTCCTGGTCACAATTCTGACAACATTAAACTATATATTCTAGAAACCGGGTTTAGATCTACACGTGACAGACGTGATAGGGAGTCTTATCTCATATACAAGTTCAACGCTCTTCACCCGTCTGGTATCAACAAATCACAAGGCAACCTAGAAACACTTCACAAATAAAATATGCTTTTCCCTTCTACCTCCATTATCATCTGTTATGTTCTGCATGACCACTGCTTTCTGCTTTCTTTATTGCATGCCACAACTTTGTATCACAAATATATATATATATAAAACTTTGCTCGTTCTGGAATTTTCCCCACGTAACCACTAACCTCCTTATCTTTCACTATGCTTGCCAATTCTTGTCTGTTGTCCCTTTCGTCCACGTGTTCGTGAACCTTCCATTTTTCTGTAACCGGTCTGTAGCCTAGATCACTACGTTCACATAATCCCCTCCATACTCTAACAAAGCAGCCATTCACTCCGGCCATAGAAGCCCGTACGGACCCTTTCTTCCCCCCGGGCTATTGACCCACAATTCGCATGAACCTTTAAACACGTCACACCTAACCCTTTATATACCATGCCAATGATGAGGACGGTGCCCAGAAGAAGAACAATCTCTGTTCGAAATATCGGCGGCTTCTGTCCTGAGGCAACTCCATTCCTACTCCTACAATAGGTTCTTTAAGAGCAACTTTCATCTGTCCGGTATCACGAAATTCTATTACGTCGTCGCAGCGCTCTCTCCATCCGCCGCCGACGAGGTCTATGATGTCATCGCTTCACCACCTGCGGATTGCCCGTACGACAAGCTGAACTCCGCACTTCTCAAGCGAACGACCTGCTCCGACCGCGCACGTCTTCAGCAGCTTCTGTCTGCGGAGGAGCTCGGGGACAGACGCCCCACGCAGCTGTTACGGCGCATGAAACAATTGCTCGGTGACGGAGCTGCTTCCACAAGCGACAGCTTCCTGAGAGAACTCTTTCTGCAAAGACTTCCAAGAAATGTGCAGATGGTCCTAGCCACTACGACAAACCTTTCAACGGACGAGCTCGCCACCCTCGCCGATGCTGTAATGGAGGTTGCTATTCCATCACCCTCCGTAATGCATGTGGAGACACCACACCCTCCTTTCCCAGAGCCCACACCTTCGGCCGTTTCGCAAGTGTCTACCCCCGCACCAACGCAAGACACCTCTCAGCACATGGCCGCCATTGAAAGCTTGACGCAGCAGGTGAACAACCTAACCCACCTTGTCGCGACACTGGCAGCGCGGAGCCGTTCGCCAAGCCCCCGGCGCTTCCGCCGACGATCGCTCACCCCTCGCGGCCGGCGCAGCCCAAGCCCTCGGTCCAACGGCATGTGCTGGTACCACCAGCGGTTTGGCGCCGAGGCCCGGTACTGTTTCCAACCCTGCTCGTGGTCGGGAAACGCCCCGCCCAGTCACTAATGGCGACAAGTGCACCGGGTCAACTCGAAAGTCGCCTTTTCTACGTTGTAGACCGTGTGTCAGGCAGACGCTTTCTCATAGATACCGGTGCCGATGTCAGCGTTATGCCCGCTAGCAAAGCCCATCATAGCCGACAACCGTGTTTCACCCTACGCGCCGCCAACTCCACCACCATCCCGGTATTTGGCCAGCAGTCCCTCACTTTGAACCTGGGCCTACGACGAGACTTCCGATGGATTTTTCACGTAGCCGATGTCTCCCAGGCCATAATTGGTGCTGACTTTCTCACGCACTTTGGACTCCTCGTTGACGTCGCTCGGAAACGCCTTATCGACGCCACCACCCATCTTCAGGTTCACGGCATCCGGCGTCGCATTCCACCCTGCCACAGCCTTTCTTACTGTGCGCCGGCGTCGCCCTACTCCCATATTCTGGAAGACTTCCCTGAGCTCACCAAGCCCCCCGATTGGACTCGCCCGGTCAAGCACGACGTCGTACACCATGTTGTCACTCAAGGCCCGCCCGGTCAAGCACGACGTCGTACACCACGTTGTCACTCAAGGCCCGCCCGTTCACTTTCGCCCGCTCCGCTTGGCTCCCGAAAAGTTCTCCATCGCTAAGGCTGAATTCGAGCATATGCTCGAGCTTGGCATTATCCGACCGTCAAGCAGCAGCTGGGCATCCCCACTCCATATGGTGCCCAAGAAGACGGGAGACTGGCGCCCTTGCGGTGATTACCGTGCCTTAAACCGCGCTACGGTGCCCGACCGATACCCCATCCCTAACATCTTAGACTTCACCGCTAACATCGAAGGCGCCACCGTTTTCTCTAAAATCGACCTGGTGCGCGCCTACCACCAAATACCCATGGCGGAAGACGATATTCCGAAGACCGCCATCATTACACCCTTTAGCCTCTACGAGTTCCTGCGTATGCCGTTCGGCTTGCGTAATGCAGCCCAGACATTTCAACGGTTTATTAACTCCGTCACCTTTGGCCTCCCGTTCGTCTATGCCTACATGGACGATATTCTGGTTGCCAGCGCCACCCCAGAAGAGCACGCCGAGCACTTACGAACCCTCTTCGCTCGCCTACAAGATTACGGCATTGTAATCAACGCCGCGAAAAGTGAATTCGGCGTCCCGGAGCTTGATTTCCTGGGTCACCGCGTTAACCAGCACGGCATCCTTCCTCTGCCCTCTAAAGTCGCCGCCATCAAGGATTTCCCCCGTCCCACGTCCGTCAAACAGTTGAGACGTTTCCTCGGTTTAGCCAACTTCTATCGGCGCTTTATACGATCTTGTGCTGCCACACTGGCCCCGTTGGAAGCTCTACTCTCTTCCCGAAAACGCGACGCCGCCACGCTACCATGGTCCGACGACTCTATCGCCGCCTTCGACAAAATCGGGCAAGACATCGCCGCCGCCTCTCTTCTTGTCCATCCCCGGCACGATGCACCTACTTGCATCATGGTGGACGCTTCGAGCAGTGCTGCCGGCGCCGTCCTGCAGCAGCGAGTTTCTTCTGCTTGGCAGCCCATCGCTTTCTTCTCGCGCAAGTTCAAACCTGCAGAGACGCGCTATAGCACGTTTGGACGCGAGCTCCTGGCCATATTACTAGCAGTGAAGCACTTCCGGCACTTGTTGGAAGGACGATCATTCACCATATATACGGATCACAAGCCGCTTACTCACGCTCTCTCATCTTCTGGTACCGGATATACACCTCGAGAAATCCGGCACCTGGCCTTCATCTCAGAATTCACCAGTGACATACAGCACGTGAGCGGCGTCAACAACCCCGTGGCCGATGCTCTCAGTAGAATATCCACCCTGATCACACCCACTACAGCGCAGTGCTCAGCCGTTCTGTCTCTGGACCTTCTTGTCACTGCTCAGTCATCTGATGAGGAGCTGGCCGTACTGCGCACGAAGCCCGCGTCCAACAGCCTCAAGCTTGAAGATGTTCACCTCCCCGGGGCGACGGCCGCCGTGATTTGCGACACTTCACGGGGCTCGCCACGACCTTTCGTCCCCCTCGCATTACGCCGTCCCATTTTCGATCACTTTCACGCTCTCTCCCACCCCGGCGTCCGAGGCACACGAAAGTTCATAGGCACCCGATACGTCTCGCCGAATATGCACGCTGATATCAAGCACTGGGTGCGCACATGCTTGCCGTGCCAGAGAACCAAGACCCAGCGCCACACCCGTCTGTCGCCAGCACATTTTCTGCCACCTGACGCCCGTTTTGACCATGTTCACATCGACTTGGTCGGCCCACTTCCGCTTTCCCAGGGTTTCAACTACATCTTGACGGCCGTTGACCGTTTCACCCGCTGGCCGGAAGCGGTGCCCATTGTTGACTCCACTGCTCCAACAGTCGCATCCGCTCTTATCAACACCTGGATCTCCCGTTTCGGCGCACCATCCATCATCACGACCGACAGAGGTCGGCAGTTCGAGTCTGCCCTCTTCGCCGCTTTCACGAACGCATTGGGCGCCAAACGTATTCGTACAACAGCTTATCATCCTGCTTCGAATGGGCTCGTCGAGAGACTACACCGACAGCTCAAGATCGCCTTGCGTGCCACTCCTGATACACCCTGGCCCGAAGTACTCCCTGTTGCCCTTCTTGGAATACGCACAGCCCTCCGATCCGACCTTCACTGTACCGTCGCCGAGCTGGTTTATGGCACAACGCTCCGACTTCTCGGTGAATTTTTGTCCGTCCCAGACGACCCGCAACCCGACGCACAACAGGACTACGTATCCCGACTTCGCCGTGTTATGTCTTCGTTGCGTCCGGTGCCAGCCCGCTCGCCTGCCCGGTCCGGTCCGACCTACCGACACCCCGACCTGGATACGTGTTCTCACGTGTTTGTGCGATGCGATGCCGTCAGAAAGCCGCTGCAGCCTGCGTATTCCGGCCCCTTCCCTGTGACCACCAGAACCACCCACCACTTCACCCTCCTTATTAACGGCCGGCAGGACACAGTCTCCGTCCATCGCCTGAAGCCGGCGTTCCTCGACGTGTCCCTCAGCTCGCCCCTTCCCAGCAGCCACAAATCGACGGCACCCTCTTCCGTGGACAACCGCACAGCTCCACCTCTCCACCCAAGTCACCCGATTCCTCGACCACGCCACGTATCCTGGGCACGCAAGCTTGCCAGTTTTCGCTCCCTGCCCCCGGCAGGTCGCTAGGGGGGGAGCCCTGTAGCAGCCGCATCGCCAGTCCCTGACATCCAGCACCTGCCCCGTGGCTCGAGTAAATAAACATCCTCGGGCCAGTTGGAAGCTGGTAACCGAGACAAACGGACTACTGCTTCCTGTCTCCTCTAATTCCAACAACTCCATTATTACTCCGCTTTTATTAGGAGCGTAATCCGTTGAAAACATCATTTTGGAAAAGGGTGTTCTATAGGGGATACCCCAAATAGGGTACTAGCTGCTGCAGGAACTGCAGGTTCGCATTTTCACTTTGGTGGCAAGCACCACACAAAAAAGAAATGCGGTAATTCATGCACTGTGTTGCCTGCCTGCGTATCACGTATAATACCGCACAACTTTGAAATTTGAGTACTTGTGCACTTGTTCGCAAAGTTGATGAGATACTGAAGTTTCGGCAGACTGCTGGCATTGCCTGGATCGCAGCATCGTAACGCCGTCCGCTCTCGTGCAATGAGCGCCGTTCCGATGCGGCGATCACCAGGCGATGCCAGCAACGTGCTCAGGCACCCTCGTGTATTGTCATCAACAGCATGTGTATTGTCATCAAGCAGGAGAGCTACCTATAAGGAGGTAGTCCCTTTTGGACAGACACTAACTTTACGTTGCAGTCCTACAAGCTAGATAATAACACTCTCTAGGAGAGTTTGCTTTTTTACTGACCACACCAGGCGAACAATCCAAACACGGGAGAGCCGCTGCTGAGTGCAGTAAGGTCATAGCGAGCTGGCTAGAACACGATTTGCCACTCACCCTGAACGTGGCGGAAAAGACGAGTAGACGTCAGCCAGCAGCGACAGCACTCCACAAGACCATACAATGCTTGCTCACGGACAATGTGGCTACGAAGCCCTGCCCTGACAGCCTGAAATATAGCTGCGTATCCGAAGTCTGCGCAAACGAAAGCCAGCCGGCAACGACGGATCCAAATTTGAAAGTTGATCTCAGTAATTAATAAAGCCAATTGTTTACGCTAAACGGGCGGGACTGGCAACGGTTCCAAGAACTGCACGGTGGTCCAGTCGACAGTCGTCAACCGAAAAATCTGGGATACTCTGCGCCACAGCAAAAGAGGAACACGACAACGCCTGAAACACTCTGCTCTGTGGTTTCACACATCCCGCAAGACGTGCAACCGTCACAGGGAGATGTGAAAACGGTGTAGTCGCTGACGAAGAGGAAGAACACCGTGGGTAACGTTCCACTGAAGGCTGGCGCGGCGGGCATTCGACGCCAAGGCAGTTTCGTCGGTACCGAAGGAACTGGAGGACCAGACTCCAACTCCCACATAGCTATATAAAAATCGCTGACAGCCCATAATTGGATGTCAGCGTCCGGAAGCTGGAGTCCCAAACGCCGTACAACATCAACACAGGCACTGTATTGATGAGGCAGGACTTCGGACCTAAGCCGAAAGCTATGGCTCTCGACGACCCACCTGGTAGCACCTCCCAGAGTGTACTGCACTATTGCGCACGCCGGGTGTTCGGGAGTGTGCAACGCCTCAAAATAAACGCGCGATTGAAGTGCAAGATATTTGTCGAGCACCACCGGTAAGGCTAAGCCGCCCTGGTCACGTGTACGGTGCAAGCGCGACCACGCGACCCACTCTACCGAACTGCCCCAGAAAAAACGGAACGCGTGCCTAGTGATGGCAGTATGAATTAGTGGTGGTGGCGTGGCAACGACTCCCAGAAACCACAGGCGACTGTAGTACCAGGCCACTAGCAGATGAGCGCGAAAAGTGATGGGCAAATCAACAAACTTAAGCTGCCGCAGGACAGCTCTGGAACGATTAAACACTCGTGGCCAATTTACGCTAGATATACCAGTGAAATCAAAAGTCACACAAAAATTTCGACTTCTGGCCTCACTGGAACACAGAAAGGAGCCCCGCGGGAAGGCTGGAGCTTCAAAAACAGTGCTGCACTCTTTGATCTATTCAGTCTTTCCCCTGAAAGAGCTCAAGCGCCTTCAAAACAGGCCCTAGGGAACGCTCACGAGAAACGATCACAGAGATGTCGTCCGCGAACGCAAAAACAGGTGGGTGTCATCCATTGGGCAGCGGCAATGTAACAGGAAGCGAGTACAGTCTCTCGAGTAGAGGGTTGATGGCAATGGCGTACAAGGCGGGAGAGAGAGAACATCCCTGACGGACCCCACAAGTTGAAAGGGGGACGGCAGTACGCCAGAGACAGAAACAAGGCTTCTAGCGCCCCTATACAACGTTTCCACATACCTGACCCAAGCAACTGCGAACCCATATGCCCTCAGTCGAGAGAACAGGTATGCGTGGCGCACACGATCAAATGCTTTGGACTGATCGAAGGACGCCAGCACAGCGGGGGCATGGCCACTGTTAACCCAGTGGATGTCATCGCGAAGAGACATTCTATGAAGGTCTGAGGATCTGCCGGAGACGGAACATGCTTTGCAAGGATGTAACACCTTCTCCAACAGAAACAGAAACGCGCAATAGAAGAATTTTACCTAAGACCTTATAATCGCTCGTCAGTAAAGTAATCGTACGATAAGCATCTGGGTACAGTTTGCGAGACTTGTCTTTGCACAGAAGAACAACAACACCATTCTGCATGCTGGGGCATAGCAACCCCTGGGCTAAGCAGATGTCAAAAACCCGAATCATGGAAGAACCAATAACACTTCAGAAGTGCTTGTAACCGTGTATTCACACGAGCGTGTTTTCTGACGGCGCAGCGACTGAAGGAGCGAGAGGGGTAAATGATAAGGCGCTGAGGCTACGCCCTTTTGGAACGCCTACACAGATAGTGTTCCAATGTGCTGTCGGCTCAGATGCTGGGGAAGCCGGGGATTACTTTCGCGCTGCGGTTGAACGTTGCAGCATTAATTTTATGTGCACGGCGCTTGGTACACAATGGACGAAAGAAAGCGAAAATTTGTGGCTCTTGTTTTTCTCATTGACGATAGGGAATGCTGCCACGAAAAGAAGCGGTTAAAGAAGCTATGGACGAATGAATGGTTGCTGAGGAAAGAGTACGGTCTGAAAAATACCCTTCTACGGGAGCTACGACACGAGGACCCATTTGTCTACCGCAAGGTTTTGAGCATCGATGCGGCCACTTTTAAATACATTCTGCTCCGCATAGCAAAGCGCAAAAGGAGAGTATAGAGGCCAATATGCGGGACAGTATACTATCCAGTGATCGTCTTTCCGCAACCCGTCTGCAACAGGTTCGTTCGAATTATGTGCGCTTAAACATGCCTCTAAATGCATAAATGTTCGTAAATAAGAGTGAGCGGGAAAGAGTGTAGGAGAGAGTGCTGTGAAAGCTGTGCGTCGTCGTTTTCATGTCGTTGGACGTCTGGAAAACGTCGTTTTTTACCGTGACTCCGCAGCAGTCTGACGATGTTGAGTGTGGTGTAAAGCAGAGACGGCTGTGGCGTAAAGGTCGCACCTTTCGAACACAGTAAAACCAGCTTCACCGCATAGCAGGTTCTGCGCCAATCATTGCCGTGAATGATAGGGCTCTCACTTCTGATTGGAGGACAGAGTGGAGCGTACACCTTTTTGTGTCAATTGTGTGTGTGTCTCTGGTGGTCCCTCTGCTGTACGTTCCGCTAAAGCACGAAACCTTGTCCTCTTTCTGCAGAAGGGAGGTCTTGCTCAACGGCCCATCTAATACTTTGCTCTCCCCGACGAACTCATGCACCCTCAACGCATCTCCACCCTTCATCCTCTATCCTCCATCCGTCTTGCTTTTTTTTTCGGCTAGCTTTGGTAGCTTCCAATCCCTGCGTTTCATTGGCCCCATTGCTTTAGACGTTGGACAGGCCATGTTTTTGTGTCTACTACTCATTCCCAGTAAAACGTTCATCGCGTATACCGGTGGCATAGCGAGGAAGAGTTCACATCCACTCAAACCACCCTTATGATCTGTTTCTTTTCTTTTTCTCTTTTTTTGGTGGGGGTACGTTACCGTCCCATACATACATATAAAATTATGGAACAAAACGAAATTCACGAATTGGCACTTTTTGCATATCGCGTTATATAGGAAGCACCCCTAGTGACTAATTATGAAATAATGTCATGACAAAGCGAGACGCCATCACGTAAGTGTTGCATCTTCAGCACAATAGCTTTGTCCAGGGGTTACTCTAAAGCGCTGTGGCAGTTCTCAAACTGTGTGGCCGCGATGAATGGGAAACACGTAAGAATAGTGAAACGGCGGAAAACTGACTCCCTTTATTACAACTGATCGTTCTCGTTGGTGCTTGCCAGAACACGATGTATGCATACAGTGGCCTCCCGTGAATGCGCTGCATGACGTGATGATGACCCCGGGGTGCTGCCATGTAGGCTTGTGTAATGACAGCCCTAAAATATTATACCATTACATGGTTAATTTATGATGCCAGACAACTATGAATATGCGTGACCCCACAGTGGCCGACTTGGGGATAAAATTTTGCACCCCTTTGTCTTACCCGGCGTGCGATACTGCTCACACATTTCTCGTTTTTAAACCAAACTGCTAGCGTCCTGAGCCGATACCTTTTGGTTTGGAACGCGAATGCTGCCAACTCGTTATTATTAATTAACAGCAACTGATACAACGAATGCGCCGTGAATATGGGGACCCAAAAAGTGTTTTGATGTACACATCTACCGTTGCTTCGACATCCGGGTGTCTCTTTTCCATTTCAAGAGCGATCTTTTCCCACATGGCATGTTTCCTCGGTACATTTCGGTTTTGCTCATCGGCAAGCTTCCACAAGATCGGATGTTGCTCTACCTGGTGTAATAGATAAAAAATAATAGAGCTTGTAACATTGGCAACAGAGGGTGGCTTTCTTTTTCGCTCCGTCCTCCTTCTGCGCGTCAGTCGTCAGATTCTGTGCCCCGCGAACAAACTATCCGTGTGCTTCTTTCTGACGGACGGAGCTGCTGAGCGCAGTGATGTTGCACAAGGCTTCTTGATATCTCGCCAAAAATACAATAAAAACGTGCGCGCTTCATAGATTCTGCTGTGCGATAAGCTCCGCCCGCGACCGAATGGTTGGATGATTGCGTGATAATGCTGCTACCTCCTTCTCCTCCTTCAGTCGCTGCGCAGTCAGAAAAGGCGCTCGTGTGAAAACTCAACTGGGAGGCCATCAATGCCAGGGTACTTTCTGGTCGTCATTAAGGAGACAGACGGAAAAACTTCATGTTGCGTGAGCGGCCCTGAGTCAATACGCTCTATTAGTTTCGCCGGCAGTAGGCACTCTCGGCTGATAACAGGCTCGCCGTGAGGTGACTCCTGATAAAGGGTCGCGCAATGCTCACGCATTGCTTCCTGAATGCCACCAGGATCAGTGTGAGCCGTCAGCTGACCGGAGCTCAGTAATTCGAAAGTCCGCGTTTTCTGCTGCATAGTGCTTGAGTAACACACGGGAGCAATATGCCTCCCGCACCAGCGCACCACATAGTGTTGCGTAACAAATTTGCGTCTGGGCTGCATTCGGAGAGAGGCCGGGCGCCTCCGCACGTCCGCGATACCAGACGCAGATTCAGGACTGCGTGAGTCAGGGTTGCGAAGCATAGCCAACACCTGCCAGAGTGTACCTCTACACTGCCGGTGTTCACGCGCGCGCTGTCTGCCCAAATGCTGAGAACGGTGTACTACATCCAGCTTCAGAGCCTCCCAGTGACTGGGCCCGAAATCGGGTGCGGAACAAAGATCCGGAAGGCACTTTTTTACGTCGTATTTAATTTAGGGGTCGTTGAGCAAAGACACGTTCAGGCGCCAAAAACTGGAGCCATAGCGAAAATTTAGCAGGCCAGATAAAGATAACAGAACACCAACATGATCCGTGGGACCCCAGCAGGTCGCGTCACAAAGCGGGAGATGAAATCCGAGAGTCCTGGCGAGATATAAAATCTGTCCAGTCGGCTGTGGCGGCCCAGGGTAGCAACCCAGGTGAGTTCATTAGCATTCCCGTTGTCGTGTGACAAAGCATCAATGAAGCCAACAGAATATACTAAGCGCGCAAGTCCTCTATTTGCTTGTCTGCTGTGCTGTCCGTATATCGTGCAGTTGAAGTCGCCCGCAAACAGTAAATTTTGGTTACCAGAGAAAAAAGGGTCAATTGTGCGAAAGAAATCTGAGCGCTCACTGCGACGGGCAGGGGCGTAAACATTAACAATGCGAAAACCACAACTGCCGTACTCTAACTCCACCGCCACAACCCTACTTTCGGTGACTGTGTCGGACCATCGCACGGTACCCCGGAATGACGGGAACACTAAAATACCCACGCCTGCCTTGTGTGGCGAGCCAGGACTGAAGAAAGCTGTGAGCCCATGTAAATCGTCAAGGCACTTGATTGCACGCCCGTAAGGGCAACCACTCCCATCAAGAATGATTATGCATGTCCACATCTGCCAGCTTTGCCGAATCGACAACCTCCATATGCTTGGCCTCCCTGCCAAGTCCCCGGACGTTTAAGGTTGCAGGACTGAACAGAGGCATTAAGAAAGGAAATGCAGCGAATTTAAAAGTAGCACTCATTGTCCATTTGAGAGTCATCATGCACTTTGGAGCTGTCGGAGGACACACACATACGTTTAGCGACAGAAGCCGGAAAATCCTTATCTCCCACGTGCACTATCTTAGGGTCCTCATCAATTACCAAGCGCTCGGAGTCTGAGGACACAACACTGTCATCCTCGTCGCTGATAGCTTCGGTAATGTGGGAGTTGCGCACTGCCACAACGCCACCAACGACAGCACTAGCGTGCTCAACAGGAGAAGCATCTCTTGCATCAAGGGCACCACACCTGACTACAACAGCTGAAACACTAACAGCACCAGCAGGACTGGGTACGGCGCTAACAGCAGAGACGAGACACCTGCGACTGTGTCGTCGTTATCGGCACCGTCACCACTAGCTGCGTCCACACTACCATTTTGACTGCCAGCACGAACCGCGAAAGGCACAGAGGCATAGAGGCAGTCCCGCTGAACATAACACCTAAGCTGTGACACTCTCGTCCGCGGGCGCCTGCACGGGAGGCGCTCCAATGGGAGCGGTTGATAGCACACCGCTACCAGAAACAAGCGATGCCCCTGTTGTAGCCAAACTTTCGGATACAGCGTGACCCCTACCACAGCGCTTAGAGACGAAGCATCGCACCTCTCGTGCCCCAAATCACCTCAGCGAGCACACACTGGGAGCGCGCAGTCTTTTTGAAGTAGCCCTCTGCGCCACACCGCATACAAACTTGTTTCATACCGTCATAGTAGACAGTCTCACGCTTACCATCCGCACACTTATGAAATTCGGATCTGGGGTCCGCATTTCCATAAGAGCGCGCCGGTTGCCAGTTTCAATACCCTCTAGCTCCTTCTGAGGGAAGGTCACACGAGCAACTTTGGTGACAGTACCTTACTCAGTAAGTACTCTATGAGATGATAGTCAAAAGAGAAATTCTTTTCCGGAAACAGTACCGAAAGATTGAAGAAAAATCTTTCCGGAACAGCACCGCAAGCAGTACTGCCTCCACAACCTTTTTTATATGCCACGCAAGGACACGACCAACCCGGGGGCGGACCGCGTTATCGACGGGCCCTTCTCCACTACCGCAAGCGATAGTTGAATGGTAGTGCGGAGAGCTACCTACAGAGGTACGCTAGTACACACGTGGAAGTAGCTCTATTTTCCTATCTACGAGGGGCGTTCAAGTCAGACCGGGGCTTTCTGTCTCCTCAGTGTACAAATGGATCGCGCTACTTATTTTTTCATCTTTTTCACACGCGACAGGCATCCGCGTCCACCACATAGTGGTCCAAAGTTTGTGCAAACAGAAGACACGTGCTAGACAAGATGACCGACAACATGGTGAGCGCGCACATCGAACAGCGAATTGTCATGAAGTTTCTCGTGAATGAAGGCGTAAAGTAATCTGCAATTAACAGAAGACTTCAAGCCCAGTATGGCCACGATACACTTAGCCGCAGCAAAGCGTTTGAGTGGTGGAAACAGTTCCGAGGCGGCCGTACATCAGTGCAGGACGATCCCGGCGGGGGCGGCTCAGAGCCCAGTGTTAGAGTTCCTGAGAACATCCAACTTGTGGAGCGCCTGATCCTCAAGGACCGACGGATAATACGTCTCGAACTGGCTCGAAAGACGGACCTTTCTGTAGGAACGTTGAACACTATCATTCATGGACATCTCCAGTTTCGGAAAGCCGGGCCATATCACCAAAGAAGTTCTCCTCCTACAGGACAATGTACGCCCGCATACCGCGCATCTCACGGCCCGCACCTTACAGGAATTTGGCTGGGAGTTGCTGCCACATCCACTTTACAGTCTAGACCTCGCCCCCAGTGATTTCCATCTCTTCGGGTCACTGAAAGCGTTCCTTGGGTGCCGCCACTTCAGCTGCGATGACGAGATCAGTAATGCGGTCCAATTATGGCTCCTACGCACCGGTAGGGATTTCTACGCTGCTGACATCCAAGTCCTCGTGAAACGCTGGGATAAGTGCGTAGTGCAGCTGGAAATTTCGCTGCAAAATATAGCTAATTTCTCGCCTGTAAGTTTATTTTACCTTTTCGAAAAATGAAAAGTCCCGGTTTGACTTTGTGTCGCCAACTGTAGGATGGGACAAGCGTTTATCCTATCCTATCCTAGTGTCTGAGATCTGCTACCAGCTCTGGTGTGCCAGGACTCGCTCCGTCTATGGTGCGCAGCCAACGACCCTGGTCAATTTGTTGATGGCTTGCCGCATCGCGCTCAGGACTCGCTTGCAGGCCGACCTTAGGCGGCTCGGCCGAGACGGATTCCGGCGCCGGTGGAGGAGTCACTGTAACTTCTATGTACTCGCCAATGGTGAAATCGTCATCAAATTGTGACTCGGCCAGGATCCCTCGCTGAACTGTGCAATAGTGCGACTGTGATGTGCGGGTACCCTTCATGGCTTGTGACTCTCCAACTTTATGCGTGTTCGGGGTTGCTCATTTACCTGCCTTTTGCTGTTATGTTCATGAGTAGGCCTACTCACCTAACTTTTGTATAGCGTTGTATAGTGTGTTGTATATCATACAGTGTAGCGTAATGTAGGGTATATTGTAGCGTACACCGTGTAGCGTAGTGTGGTGTAGTGTATAGCATTTTATAGTCTTTTTATAGTGTATAGTGTATTGTTGTACAGAGGCGCTTGTCGAGAGTTGCCTGATTTTTAAGCCGGAGGCATTCATGCGCCTGTCTGTTGTATATTTTTGGCAATGTGTGGTTCTTTTGTGCATGAGGGTTTTCTAACCTCTGTAATGTATTTTTTTGGTCTGGGCTTTAGGCCTTAGTTTACTCTTTCAATAAACATCCTATCCTATTATCCTAAATATTGTTAGTGCGGCGACTGCCGTAAACGCTGTGTGACATGTGCCCACTCAGTGCTAGTTATCTAATCAGTGCTAGTTATCTAACTTTGCCGGTGTGGAAGAAGCTTCACAGTAAAAGTGATCGCTAAAGGACTCGCCATTGTCGGCCTCATGGAGGTGCCGGCGGCTGTGCTGTCTAGGTTTTTTTCTCTCAGTTTTCCTCAGACGCTTTGAGACATACGTCGGGACATTTCCCTCAAGTCAGCGTACGACTGACATTCCCTCAGGGCATGAATCGTGACATTGTCCTCGTGGTCACCACATCGTCTATTTGCATAAAACTTGAGTGTGCGCGCTCACGAAGCACACAGGGGAACTAGCCAAGACGTCCGATTGAGCGTGATATAGATACTTAAATGTCATGCAAGCGGCGAATCAGAATGTGGCTGTATATACTTCAGAGAGGGGTGAAACATGCAGCTGACACTGTCATCTGATGTATGTGGCAGGCACGCGCTCAGATGCTAGGGGTAACATGACAAGAAAATTATTTTATTTCAGAACAGACACACTGTGAGGTAATCGGCGTCCATGACCCACCTTGTGGATGAATCCGTAGAACCACTTCTATAAGATGGCAGTCGTTGCGCGAAATGCAACTCGAAATACGGGGATGTCCTGAAGGGAAGAATGGTAACTGAGTAACGAGCAAGAGGAGATTCATTTGTGTTTGCGTTGGCGTCACGCTATTTTTTTTTTGCATGTTATTCTGAAATTTCCTAATAAGGGTGCTGCGCATACTGCGCATAAGGGTGCTGCGCAGTTTAGATGACGAGACGTTAAAAAACGGGGGTAGAAACAGCAACGAAATGCAGAACGTGATCGGAAGAAACGTCGCATTGAAGAAGTAAAATAGGCCGGGAAGACTTCATTCTCGGGAGCTACTCAAAAGCCTGTGAGGTTCTCTCTATTGCTATAACTTGCCATTTCGGATGTAAAAAAAATATTGCGCACATGTTTGAATGTGCACTGGAGTGGGACACTTATGACGCCAGAATAATACAGGGCGGGTGCAAATAAAGTAGCCCCACATTTTCGCACATAGTCTGTTCCCTGCATACCGTACGAACTTGCGGCGGCGCACGACGGTGCACTTACGCGGTCCGAATCGAACAGAAAATACCGTGATAGCCAAACCTGACGCACGCAATAAAATCGTTAGCAACGCGAGCTTCTTTCCGTGTTTTTCCAATGGGACATAGCGGTGTAGCACAGTCGCATGAACCTACCGCTGGGGGTGCCACTAACGCAGAATCGAGACTAGGGGCGCGTTCCCAGCCACGTCGTAGGTGCGCGAGCTCGCTATTGTTTCACCCATCCCCATAGCAACAGCCGGGTCACGTGACAGGCTTCGCGATGGAGCACTAAAGAGCCGTTCCCTGCTACCCCGGCGGCGGCTCGTGCATCACGTGACCGTAGCCGTTGTGAGCGGAGGTAGGACGACCCAAACCTCTTCGGGGTTCGCGATCAAAATGGCGGATCTGTTCGTCATTTTTGACGAGGAGGGCATCGCCGATCGCGACCCGGAACGCACATATCGCACTTACAGCGATGCTTTCGCTACGATGTCAGAGGACAACTTCATTGCAACCTTCCGCTTGTCTAAGGACGCTGCTAGAGAGGTCTGCGAAGCTGTCAAGGGGGATCTAGAGCGGCGTAAGTAGTATTGGATAAACACGACTTAACGAGCAACATGACACCTTCCTCCTCTCTCACCCCCCCTGTTACCCCCAATTTTGCAATTTGCACCCCCACCAAATTTTTTTAAAAATTTTTTTTTCAATTTTTTCACTTAAAATCGCTCATACACGCATAAGAATGTGATAATAGAGCGTAGAATATAATTTTCAATTAATAAATTCAATTACTATTCATTCCATCGAGAGAGAGAGAGGAGGAAAATATCAAATTATCGTTAAGTCGTGTTATTCTATAATGAGACACACGAAAAGAAGCGCACATACGCATAAATGCACTTTCTAAACTCATTTAATAATTCAAGTCATTACTATACACATTCAATTCATTAACGTGCCAGTCCAGGTTCGGTAACAGCATCAGCCCATGGGCGCCGCCATTTGCAAAGCGTCACACCAGGCAGGTCGGAAAGCATCACGTCAGGTGGCAGCACCGCTGTCATCATGGGGACTTCCGTGGAATGCAGAAAGAAACAAAACAAAAAAAGTGCTAACGAGGGGAAAACACGCGCGAAAACAGGCACACACACACACACACACACAAAATTTTCACCATCGCGAATATGTGCGGGCATGCACCGACGAGTATAGCAACAAGGGTCATTGACAGAATGGCGTACAAGGGAATTGCGAACATGTTTGGGCATGCACGGACAAGAATAATAACAACAAGGGGAAGACTTTCTGCTAATCGCAACAAGGTAAATCGACAAACATACACTACTCCAATACACGCTGACAAGTAATCGCAGTTAGGGGGTAGGTAAACGCGTCAACAGAAGAGGAAGTATTAAAACGACAACTCACCGACATCCAAGCATATCTGTGTGCACACACACCGCCCTCCATCTTCTTTACATGACTAAAGAGTTCACCAGCACATCAACGGTCACGATACGAGCGACGCGCCAGACGTCCGCACCCGACGAGAGGCAAACAGAAAACTGAATCTGGCGCCCTCTCCGCGGAGCATACGTCACACGCGCGCGCGCGCGCTCGCAGCGCCACCACGTCTGCCGTCGGACGTTTCGGTTTTGGTCTCGTCGCCCTTCACGTCTCGCGCGCTCGCAGCGCCACCACGTCTGTCGTCGGACGTTTCGGTTTTGGTCTCGTCGCCCTTCACGTCTCGCGCGCTCGCAGCGCCACCACGTCTGCCGTCGGACGTTTCGGTTTTGGTCTCGTCGCCCTTCACGTCTCGCGCATGCGCTTCGAGCACGGTGGTGGCGGTGGTGGTGGAGGATTCGCTTTCGTTCTGACGCCCATTTCTTTACGTTTTTTATTTGGAAGCGCCGTATAAAGGGAGAGCGCGCTATCCGCGCGTTATCATTCAGACCAATACTTGGAAAACACCATGTGTGGTTTATTCTCCTGCGTTTCTCGCCGTCGCCAGGAAAAGACAAAAAACGAAGAACTTCGCGAATTTATTCGCGGCATCGTGGAGGAAGCTTTTCAAGTCCACCGCCTGGAATGGTTGCAAGCACGTCAAGAAATGTGTCAGGACAAGATGAAGACGCTCGACCGCATCTTAGCGGCGGACAGACTGACGAGAAAAAAGTCCACCTTTAGTCTGGATAATCTGTATTGGGAACGCAGTTCGGACCTAGAGGACGACGACGACGTCGTGTAAATAAAAGCGATGTATTTCTCTACGAGTCTCAGTCTCTTCTTTTTCTTCGCGCAACGTGTGCACACACGTCATGTCTAACCCCGAACCTTTTCGTTTCCGCCATCCTTTTCGTTGTATTTTAAGTGGCCCCTCCATGTGCGGTAAATCCACATTCGTAACGAACGTGTTGAGGAACCTGAACAACGTCGTGGACAAGCCTCCCTCGCAAATATTCTACGTGCAGAAATATGCGTCACCGAGCATGCAGGACGAATTTGGGGACTCCGTAAAATTTACCAAGGAGCTACCTCGCGAGTGGGATACGTCGCGCGCCACGCTCATCATCGTCGACGATCATATGACCGACGCCAATTCCTTGAAGGAGGTGACCGATCTTTTCATTCGGGGTTCTCACCACGCCAACGCGTCGATCTTCTTACTCGTACAAAACATCTTTTTCAACAGTAGCCATTTTAGAACTATATCCTACAACGCCAGTTACGTCGTCCTGTGGCGCACCGTGCGCAGCGTGCACCAGATGGAACATTTCGGCCAACAGCTATTCGGTAGAAAAAGATTAGAGTATTTTCTGGACGCATATAAACAAGCGATGTCGTCACCCCACGCTTATTTACTCGTGGATCTTCACAACTATACGCACGAGGACCACAGGTTGCGTAGCAATATTTTTCCGGGAGAACGTCAATATATCTACGCTCCGAAATGAATCTCCGTCCTCATCTCACTTTACTCAAAGTACTTTCCACTTTACCCCCTCCGCGCCGTCGTCACGTCTTGAGACGTTCTTCCTCCTCCGACATGAAACACCTCTCCGAAATTTGTCTCAATGTATTGAACGGAAAAGTGTCGTTGGCTCCAGATACGTTCGCGCGTTTGAAGAAGCACAAACGCTTCTTACGCCGGCTCGCATACAAAAAGATTCACAAGAATCCGCAACGTTTGAAGCACTATCTGTCTCAGCAGCGAGGGCAGGGCGTTCTTTCGTCGGTGGTTCCTCTCCTGCTTTCCGCCGTGTTGAACCTTTTCGACAATGGCCAAGAGAATTGAAGTGACCAGTTCTATCGGAAATATTCTTTCTTCTAAGGAGAGTGACGACGTCAAAGTGAAACTCATACTGCAGGCACTGTACCGCATACTCAAGCAGTACGGATTCGATCCCTACGACAATAAAAACAAGACGTCCGACGCTACAAATGACTTTGACTATTCGCTCCTCTCTCCAGAGGTTGACGAAGAGGAAGCGGAAAGAGTCGTCTCGGAATTAAAAAAAGTTATTTCCTGGGATAGCGAGGGTTGTGTCTCCGTGTCGGGCAAGCCCATCAGACACTCCTCCGTTTACGAACTCGTTAATTATTTGTTACAACGTAAGACGGGGAAGAAACCTTCCTGGTTCCCCAAAGTCTCGAAACTATTGCGCCTGATTTCCCTTCCCAAACCTCGCGAGTCTCAGCAGCAGCAGCAGCAGCAGCAGCAGCAGCAAGCCTCAATTGCGTGGACGACTTATGGAGGGATATGAGAAACCAGAGGGTGGTTTGGGGGGTGTGGAACGTTATAGAAAAGCGCATCACTTGAGCAAAAAGAAGGCTCTTGCCATTCTCAGAAAGCTGGACGCCTACACCCTTCACCATCCGGTGAGAAGAAAATTTAATAGGAGACGCATCATCGCGCTCAAGATCAACGACGTGTGGCAAATGGATCTCGCCGACTTTTCAAAATACAAGAGATTCAACGGTGGCTACCGCTACATTCTCGTGGCGATTGATTCCCTCTCCCGCTTTCTGCGCACCCTCCCGCTAAAGACGAAACGCCCCGCCGAAATGAAAAAGGCCATGATGCGACTTTTTCGGGGTGGTAACGTACCTACACGCATCTTTTGCGACAGAGGCGGGGAATTCTACAACAAGACCGTCAAGGAGTATCTCTCACGAAAGAAGGTACACTTGTATTCGACCTTCTCTCCAGTAATCAAAGCATCGCAGGCAGAACGCATGATACGCACTTTACGCGACAGAATATTCCGTTATTTTAGAGTAACGGGAAAATACCACTTTGTTTCCGCGCTTCCCAAGATCGTGCGCGACTACAACAACACCAAACACAGGACTTTGGGCATCAGCCCGTCCGAAGTCACACCCGAAAACGAATTGGAGCTGTTCAATAAGATAAATGGGAAGCCCGTCGTACCCTCCGTGAAAAAGAAGCTCAAACTGGGGGATAAAGTGAGGGTCCTACTTCACAGAAAAGGTTTTCATAAGAGCTCGGAAGGGAGTTGGTCGCCTCAGATTTTCACCGTCTCCCGCCTGAGAGACACCTCTCCTCCCGTCGTACACCTGGAAGATTACCGGGGTAAGGAAGTGGACGGATCTTTCTACCCGGAGGAGGTACTCGTCGTAACCCGAGACGCCAATCAGCCTTGGCCAGTAACGAAAGTGCTGAGAAAGAAGCAACTGAACGGTCAGAGCTTCTCCTTGGTTCGCTGGTTCGGTTACGACAAAGAACACGACAGTTGGGTTCCGAGCAGCGACGTGGTCAAGATTGGGAAATGACGTCAGACATCTACGTCCACCTGCTCTCGAACGCCAGCATGGATAAGTTTCCTTCGAATAAACTCAATGCCTTCACGGTAGCTTTCGATACTCCCCTTCAACTCTCGGATCGCTATAAA